>NC_083769.1:38850757-38910757 GCF_963514075.1 Conger conger
TGGATGGGTTTTGTTGAGTAAAAATCTTTCATTCTAATTGTTGGTTGTGGAACATTGCACACCACTGTGTTAAGGCATTCCTTATTATGTGCAAAATATGTGCATCAGATGCTCTGCTTCTTCTAAGAGGCATGGAGCCCAAGGCAGGCACACTCACAAGTCTTGGAAGTCCTCAAAGTTAGAGGCAGGGGTGAACACATCCAGCAGCCCAATCACCTGGAGGAGGGGGACAAGAAAGATGGAGTGAGAGAGAGTGGGAGCGAGAGGAAGAGAGCACTTACTAAGGCATTTACGAGACCAAAGACCACCTACAGCACTGTAAAAGACTGAAATTCAGTTTTAAACAGGCCCGCAATTGCCCACGACAGGCAGACAAAAGCTGCAGGTGTCCCTGTGTACGCGCGTATGCGTACCTGGGTATGTGTACATGTGCGTGCCTCACACATTGTGTCTCACACATATTGTGCCTCAGGCTACAGTCTTCAGACAAAGCCCCAGTCAGCAGCTACACGTCCCCTACAGCCCCAGAGGGCTTCTGGGAATATGAGTTCTCTTATCTACGGCACAGGACAGTAATGAGCGGCAGGGTCGGTGAGAGGGGGTTTGAGGGGGTTTAAGGGGCTGAAGCGGGGGGGTGGGGGGGTGACACGAGGCGAGGCTCACACTTACATTCTCGTGCTTCATGTGTTTGAGCAGACGCAGCTCCCGATAGGATCTCTTGGCGAATATCTCGGACTGGAAGGGCCGGTGCAGCTTCTTTATAGCCACCTTCTCCTTGGTCTTCTCGTTTATGGACGAGCTGGAACAGAAGAGAGGTCAGGGGTGTGAGCCAGGGGGCGGGGGGGGTGGGTGGGTGGGTGGTATTCGGCCTTACAGGGTAACGAGATAACGGGGCAGAAACAGCCGTTTTGTTCATGTGGTGATACGGCGAGTCTGGACGTGATGAGAGTACAGAACAAAGAAGTGCCCTTCTAGGAGCGCTGAAGTACACCAAGCGCCTGAAAGACCAACAGAGGCTATTAAGAAACCTGTAATAAAAATCACGATGTTCAGCACCCACACAGCAAACCACCATGTAGTGGGGGGGGGGGGGGGGGGGGGGGAGGAAGAGAGAGAGTGAGAGTGAGAGACTGGTTCCCTTTCCTTTTAAAGAACAGAACAGAAACACTGCACCACTAACCTAAACAACATGAAGCTGCTCTGTTTATGAGCCCAATGTTGACACAACCCCCCGCCGCAGGCGCACAGAAAGAGCAGCAAAACACGATCCACACCCCTGCAGCACTAATCCAGCGCATACGTCTGCATCAGATGCATTAAAAATGTGTCATCGTGTCTCTACACGTTCGCTAGAAAACAGTATTACGAGCGACAAGACAATGCCGAGAAACAGCATATATCACATTCGCAATGCTTCATCACATTTCCTGAAAGTGTACACATTTCCATAAAATATACAACCATTCAAGTGATAAATAAACTGTTATCAGAGCACTGAGACAGCCAGTAACACCACCAGCCTTCCTTTAGAACAAACACTGTGCACTATACTGCCAAACACTACACTGCTTGCACCGTGGCACATTTGAGGGATAAGGGTGTTTTTCCCCGAATATGCACCTGTCCTTCACCTTCTAATCTGCAGACATTCCTGGGACACAGTGGACAAGCCTTCACAACTGCACGTAATTCAATAACAATATGGCCTGGGACATAATATAAAAACACTGCCATGTATGTTAGTAATATATAATCCGGTATCTAAGGCTCTATCACTGAAATGCACAGCCAAAATATTTCAAGTGAGCCCCCGTATAGTTTTGTACAATGTCTACAATCCGCATGATTCCGGCTACTTTGTAGGATAACTTGGGCTGACTATTTCCACACAGCCGTGGAAAGTCTCGAGTTCACAAAATAAGCTGTACGGCCAGTTTAAAATGGCCTGCGAGATGTTTATGGTAGGCCTGTTAACATCACTATTCATTATAGGGTCTTAGCACTGTCCTGTTTTACAGTAATACAGTATTTTTACGTTTTTATGTCAACGTGCAGGCTAACCTCTACGCTACGTGTCTTGAAGGAAAGCGTCAACCATCCGCAAAATTATAGGTTTGCTGCTCAGATACTGGGCAACTTTAGATGACAGAATATCGTCAGATTTTCACCCACGCGTGTTCCAAGTTTGATATGTGGGCAGATGTATCCAATGCTGAAGGCTACGTAGAACTGGCTGCGTCCGAAAACAGCCAAAAGCCTTGCACACACTCCAAGCGACACGCATCCACATCTAGTGGATCGACAGACATTTCGCTATACAGTATGGGCGGTAATATGATAATCACTGAAACGGAAGAAAACTGGTTTAGTGAAGTACTTTAGGCCCAACGTGTTGCTTTAACTAATGTTTGCTGCAACATTGTTGAAACAGTGTCGCTACCAAGATCGCAACAATAAAAAATAACAATAAAGTGAACTACTTTGGTTTTCATCGATCTAGTTAGCGAAATTAGTGCTACGATATTGATAAAGAAAGCTAGTCAGAAACTAGTGCGTCGCTTACCACACGGTACCGTACGCCCCCGTCCCAATTTGTTTCAGGCATCTATACTTCCCAGGCACTTCCCACACGGTACTGTTGATCTCTTCTCGTCGGAACCGCGTCTCTCTCTGGGACTCCATCAGGTAGACCGAGCACAGAAGCCGAATTTGAAAAGCAAAGTTCAAAACAACAACCGTGGCAGCTTCTGTCACGCCCGTTTGTTCTTTGGGCAACACCTAGCTTGCTTTCTGAAATACGGGTTCTGTTTTTTTTTCCTCACGAAACGTTCGTCAGGGAGCAATAGTATTCCGAGCCCTGGCCTCCCCTCCGTTCAGTGTTTCCCACGCACGGTCCGGTTCTCCCAAACTGTACAACCAATAACACACTTGACCGGATGACGTAACTACACTCCCACTCGCGCTCTCTGACCGTGCAGCACCTGAACACTCCGCTCTGTGGGGGGAAAAAAAGAGAGAAAAAAGACGTGCAACAACACGTCAACCACACGCTGCTGCACCGACTGAATGTACAAAGCAGTTGGTTTCCTCTGAAATCCGCCCTGTATACTACTCAGACTGGTTTCTTTCACTCTCACAAAGATAAATATATCAGCCAAAATCTAAAAATTAATGGAGCCCCACAAAGACAAGACACGATTCAAATAAATTATGTAACTGGAGATTTCTGCAAGGACCTAAGGGGAATTTTAATCCGTTTTATTTACAGACCACATTTAGAAACACGCACTGCCATTATTGACATATGAGAGCTTTCGACGCTTATAGCCTAAATGTGCTCAAGGAATAATTCTGTGTATTGGGGACAGTTTCAGTTAGGCTCATGTGAACAAATGCATTCATTGATCAGTGCCAGTGCTGTATCAGCTGACCCACAGCCACTTTTGGCCCCGTTTATTTTCTATAAGCACACACGTTGCGGTGTCATGTGGTGTTAATGCAGACGATAATTGAGTGTACTGTTTTTTGCGAACAATTAATATGTTCATTGGTTTTACATCCCCAAAACAAGCATTTGTGTCTTCTCATGTTTCAGTCCAGCTAATATAAGTTAGATTAACTTAGTCCTCCATTACATCAGGCTTGGTATCTGTGTTAAGTTCAGAGGTTGCTTTTCAGGTAAAACCAATATTCAGATACTTGCAAATTGATGTTAGTTAAAATTGCCTGTATGTCTGCAAGGCTTTGTACAAGCGAGCAATATTCAAATCAGTAACCATTGTTTTTTTTTCTGCTCGCAAGTCAGAAAAAAACACTAACAGTTCATCTCAAAGTGTTTTAATTTTCATAAATTATATTGGTTATTGTAGCATCAATGGATGTTTATATTTCTCCTCGTGTCGTGCTGATGGACTGTTTGACATAAATAATGATTGCGGTTTGTGTGTCTTTAAATTTTTTCAATGTGTAAGAACCATCCCTCTTCGATTTCCAAGCTATTTTTCATCTGACTTCTTGTCATTTCAATAATCATAATTAATTTTAATGCTTTGTAAACAGAAAAAAAACACTATTCATTTATAGAGGATGTATTTATATGAAATGCTTGTCATGTGCATGCAGTAGTCCAATATGTAATGTGCAATGTACAGTAATGGTACATAGCACATGTGTTGGCTGACTACTTTCAAAATAATGATGCACAGCATTGTTGAAGTGAACAGAAACTTCCCCTTCATTTAAGAAACAGACATCTAGGCCTAACAGGACCACGTGAAGCTGCCAGATGGTATTGCACTAATCTTAGGTGGGACTTAGGTGTGTTTTCAGTGGTCAGACTTCCAAACTTCATCTCAAAGGGGTAATGTATGTTACTTTGAATGAGGCTGGACAAAGACAAATGCAATTATGGAAAGTCACTTTAGTCCAGGTATGCCCAGCTGATATGGTCTCAGATCCTTCCCAGATCTTTTTCTATAATTGGGTTGTCTGTCATTTGAGAAACACTTTGAGAAACACTTCTGTGTAAAAAAAAGACCCAAACACTTTGAAAGAAAAAATATTTTTTTTTACTGTTGCTCATTTAAGAATACCCACAGGGCTGACAATAGAATGAATGGGATGAAGTGATTCTCCTATTATAAGCTTATTTTTACTACTAAATGCGTAATATCAGTTATCGTATGGATAGAAAATATTTATTCAAATGTCTTCCATCTGTCATTATACTATTATTTTAATAACAGCTAAACAGACTTCTTATTTGATAAGAATTTGGTGCAGACTGCACGGAACAATAAAATGAAGTCAAGTGTCTGGAAGCATCTGTCCTCAGATCAGAAGTGAATCTCGTCTGACGAAGGAGAAGTGGAGGAAGACGGTGGTGACTCTTGCAGGATCACGGTGACAGTCAGCAGCCATGTTTCTTTTTAATCCAACCAAACGGTGTTCCCCTGCTGAAAAAAAAACAGCTCAAGCTAGGTTTTTGAAACGGCTGGTAGCCGGTTGACCAGTTAGACCAGCTCCATACTCAACATGGTTTGACCAGCTAAAGCTATATTTTGAAACAGTTGGTAGCTGGTGTTTCAAACTGGTGATAGCTGGATTTTACACCAGGGGTCTCTTCTCCTCTCTTCTCTTCTCTTCTCTTCTCCTCTCTTCTCTTCTCTTCTCTTCTCTTCTCTCTGGTCATGACCCGTCCCCTCCTCCCCCCTCTCTCATTGGGCGTGGAGCCCCCAGGACTGATGTCTCAGCAGGGTTAGGTAGTTGTGTCGGAGTGTCCGCAGCTCTGTAAGCCTCCCCAACAGACGGGCAAAGCGCTGGGGGTCAGGGGGCCCCCGGGGGCCACAGTGTAGACTGCAGACCCGAGAGAGGAGCTCCAGGATGGGCTCCTGAATGCTCTCTACACTGGTGGCATCATGAAGAGGCTCTCCGTCTGATGGTGAGAACAGCGAGGAAGAGAGAAGAACAAAGAGGTGGAGAGAGAGTACGTATCGGTGTCTAGATCAGGGGTTCGCAACAAGGGCACATCCGTTTCAGGATTTTGTGCTTCTTTGCCACTTTCTTATCTCAATTACATCTTAATATGTCATTTGTATAAGCACCTGCTACAGTCACAGGCTGTAAGTGTATCCTAAAGATTTTACTTTGCTCAAGTACAGGAGTGAACCAGCATAGTTTGAGATGTGAGAAAACTAAGACTAAGGTCATTGGAACAAACAGCAATATGCAGATCTAAACATTGGTCTAAATGTTTTGTGTTCGTAATATCAGAACGTTTGGAAGCAATGTGTTGCTGTGTGCAATGCGTCCATCGGGGGGCGCTGTTTACCTGAACACAGCACTGCAGTGGCAGTGAGAAGGGCATACTCGGCTTCTGTCACCCCAAGTGCAGCCATGCTGTGGAAAAAGTTCATCACTGGTCCCAAAACATCTTCATTTACTCCTACAGAGACAGGGAGAGGGAGAGGGAGAGGGAGAGGGGGGGGGGGGGGGGAGAGGGGGAGAGGGAGGGAGGGAGGGAGGGAGAGAGAGAGAGATTTGTTTGCTGATCTCCATTTCAGTCATCTCAAATTACTTTCTTTTACTTTCTTTCGAATGTGTTTAAGGCTGAGGCTGTACGTTAGGTCACCCATTGTGCAGTGCAGTTGGCCAAAATGAAATAGAAAACTGCTGAGAAGCCAAGCCACAGATATTCAAAGTTAGTTGTTGCTGCACTGTTTCTCATCTTAGGCTTGATATATCATTTTTAGCAAAATTCAGCAATGAATCAAACTAATTTCACAGATGTCATGGATGTCTATGGACTGGATACACCATACTGAGATGTTGGTTACCAGCCTGAGTGGTTATCAGTTGGAATTGTACAACTGCAGAGACAGTTTAAGATATCTGTTTCATGCCCCTCCGTATTTGAGATTTCAAATTCTCTCAAGTGTCACTGCAGGTAGCTGAATGGTGTACCTGGATTTGTTAGGATCTTCATCTCACATTCTTTAGAGTCTAGGGTCTTTATCCAGTGAAGAGGGGATGTTTCCATACTCAGAGAATACAGTGCTGTGGGAGACAGTGATAGCCTCACTGATACAGATTTATTACACATTATTTTACAGGTGATTGCACAAATATAATATTGAAAATACTGAAAATATTGACACATCTGCAATTCATTAATTCAAATGAAATGAAAGTGCATTTTTCCCTGGTTTCCTATTACAGATATGGTATGTTTTCTATGTGTATAAATCATTAGGGGATGGTTTCACAGACCCTAAGGAACAAGAACAACAAAAATTCAAGTTAATAAAAACAGATAAAAACAAAAACTAGACAAACCTGCTCATAAAACAAAAATGACTTTGCTTCAATACTGGAATGTTCTAAATAGAGTGTGTTTCTAAACACACACAGATTGTGATCATACCAACAAATTCAGATAAGAAAAAAAATGCTGGATGCCAAAATATGACAACAGTTTACAGATCAAATCTGATTGTACTTGTTTTCTGAATCAGACCCAATCTGTGTCTGTAACCCACACAGTGATTTTAGTGCCTATCCACAAAGCTTTTTAAAAAGAGTACAAAAGGTAGAACCTTTAAAAGGGGAGGCATAAAAGTTCCCTGAAATCATGCTTTCCTGCTCTGCATGCAGTACCTGGGCTGGCCTCTGGGTGTCCCTGGGTGAAGTGCTGCGCTGAGAGAAGGAACATGACTTCTACAGAGGAGCTGGAGAGGAGCGATCTCTGATCATCACAGTCCAGGAGATCAAACCCTAAAGGGGGATACACACACCATACACCTGGGGCTCATTCCAATCACTGAGTTTATCAGTTCTTCCATCTCCTAGGTCCTCTTCTGACCAAGAAATGGGTCGAGGTCTAACATTGATTGAGGGCATTCCATTCTGGTAAATGCTCCTTGGAGGAGCAAAGAGGTATTTTCTCAGAATGCGTGACATATAAATGATCCACTTCTCCACATCTGCAACACCCGTATTGATTTGGCTTAAAACTGACTCTTGACTGAACAAGGATGTCACATTTGCCTAATACAAATCTCCTTGATTCCTCCATCCTGGTATCTCTTCCTTGCGTCCTCCGTTGAGTGGAGCTACTGTCAGGAGCGAGGAAAGGACACAAGGACAAGTTGCAAGGAGTGAAAATAAGAGATCAGAATGAGCCCCAGAAAAGGGGTGAGGTGGAGCTGTGGAACAAGGGGCTGGTTATGGGCGAGGGGGTCCCGTGCTGAAAGGGCGCTCACCTGGCACACTCCTGGAGAACCTATGCAGTGTCTGACAGTGTGGTGAGGCCAGGTCTGTCAGCACCTCCATCCCCACCCCCAGGCCTGGCCACTCCTGCATCTGGGGAAACACAGAGGGGGGGAGGCAGCAGTGTAGTATGAGCGTTCTCACCACTGACTGGCACTTTTTCTAGCATTCAGCTACTCCTCTGAAGCTCTGCATACGTTTGTGTGCCCATGAGATTCTTCATCTCATTCCCACAACAGCCACTGTATTGTAGTCCATAACCTTTTTCTTTCCCCAATGGTATTATTTTGGCAGCTACAACGGAACCTGCCTTTTCAACATGTTTGCTTGCCTCAAAAGTGGGACGTTCAGGAGCACTGGAGTAGAACACAATAGACTTCTATGTTTTTTTTCATGTGAGTGCCAGCATTTTTTTTTTTTCCCCACTTGGAGAACTGGCTCACATGTTTTGGGGAAAGGGGGGTGCAGGGCACTCGCTTATTATGCGCAGAAATCGCTTGCAGTTGTCGTGGGACTTCCACCCGTGCCTACCCTGCAGTGTGAAGTGTCCTGGGTTCTGTGCCGACGATGGGCCTCCACAATCCTGTCCAGCAAGTGCTGCTCTTCTGCCGATAAGTCTGCAGACACCTGCACACACAGACATGCGCACACCCAGACACAAGGCAATCTCACACAGATGGACTTGCACAAATGCAAAAATGTGGGCACCCCTGGTTTAAAAGTCTAAATGTTTAAATGCATCTGTATGTGATTGAAAGACAGATGAAGGCTTTGAAATGGCCACCACAGTCCCCAGACTTCAATATTATTGAAAATCTGTGGAGAGATCTCAAACATGCCGTATATGCAAGGAGGTCAAAGACTATTTCTGAGCTAGAGGTGTTTTGCCAGGAAGAATAGAGAAAAATTACAAAAGCATGAATGGAAAGACTCTTAGCTTGCTACAGGAAGCAAGCTAGTTATAGTTTCACGAGGAGGAGTTACAAAGTACTAACTGATAGCGTTCCTAAACCTTTTTTCTTTTTGCATTATTTTGAAACTGTAAAAAATGTACATAAAAAGTAATCTTGCTTTTAAATTTTAAGAAATGTGTCATGTTTAACTCTGTACCATTTAGAGGTCAGGTTTGCATCTGTTAACTTAGATATTCATTGTAAATTGTCTTTTTGACCAGGGGTGCCCAAATTCTTGCACACCACTGCATAGATGCCTTTCCGATGGATTTGCATGTGAAGTGACACAGGAAGGCAGACAGTACTACAGAGTCACAGAGAGTGTTGTATATGTGATTGGTTCATATTACATTTGTGTTACAGTCTGTTACTGTATTGGCATAAAGTTGAGATGTGCAAAAGGTGCAAAAGTTTGTTTCATGGAGAATATGAAAAAAACAGAAAAAGTTTAGTTGCAGTAACTCTCGTTGCAGTAACTGCAACACAGAGTATACACCCATCAGAGCACTCAGCAGTGACATGACCCTCCTACCAGCTCACACAACAGGAAGTGGAACAGGTGGGAATTTCCCCTTGAGAAAATTTAACCCGTTACCAGTTTGCTTGACAACTGAAATGTTCTTGCCCCATTGATAAATCTTGTAGTCAAAATGTCCTCATTGGCAATATCTTTGACTAAAACACTTGCGGAGACGGACTTGTGTTTTGGATTTTGCAGTGTACCTGGCCGGGTATCCTGCAGGTGGAGGAGACGCTCCTGCTCTCCGTGCCCTCCTCCTCGTCTGGCTTCCTGGTGCTCGCGGACTGGCCGCGGTGCTTGGCGCTCTTCCTCAGCCGTTTGGACTGGCACTGCACCTCCGTCAGCAGGCCTGCAGGGGAGGGGAGGGTCTGCTACACTTCCACATCCAGAGCGGGGCTCTCTAACCCCAGTCCTGGAGGGCTGCAATCTGTGCATGTTTTAGTGATTTCCTTTCAACGAGCAGCCTTGGTGAGCCAAGCAGCGACTGAAATTAAGCACTTAAGTCAAGGGCATAATTTATAGGCTCTCAAGCCCCAATATGACAAAACGGGCCAAATGACACCCCAAAGTTACTGGACTTCAGGGTCCAAATATAGCAAAAACCCAACTGGCACAGCTGCCCTCCAGGATTTCAGTTTGAGATCCGTGATCAAGAATGAGGAAGGTTGTGGTTTAACTGGTCTTGTTTCTGTAATTGAACTGCGTGCTGCTCATGCCAAACAAGGCTTTCAGTCGCGTGGCATGTACTTCCTGTTGCAGTCTGTTGCATTACATCACATTAATGGGGGCGACATGGCTCAGGCAGTAAGAGCAGTCGTCTGGCAGTCGGAGGGTTGCCGGTTCGATCCCCCGCCCGGGCTGTGTCAAAGTGTCCCTGAGCAAGACACCTAACCCCCAAATTCTCCTGACGAGCTGGTCGGGGCCTTGCATGGCAGCCAATCGCCGTCGGTGTGTGAGTGTGTGTATGAATGGGTGAATGGAGAAGCATCAATTGTGTGCTTTGGATAAAGGCGCTATATAAATGCCTGCCATTTACCATTTACCATTAATGGCATTACCCAGAGCGACTTACAGTTGATTAGACTAAGCAGGAGACAATCCTTTCCTGGAGCAATGCAGGGTTAAGGGCCTTGCTCAAGGGGCCTTGCGGGTCCCAGACATGTACGTGGGGTGGCTACAGTGTGCTGCAGAAGGTTCCGGAGGCCTAGCGGCAGTACTCACACTCCGCCAGCATGCCCACGGCGCGGCACTTCCGCAGCCGGCAGTCCTGGCACTTCCTGCGCATGTACATGTCCATCTCACAGCACCCCCCACTCTTACAGCGGTACACCGCCTTCTTCGTCACACTGCGCCGGAAGAACCCTGCGGTGATGATGATGATGATGATGCGTGTGGTTTATGATGTTGATGATGATTCTGGTTAGTATTATTAGTAGTAGTAGTATTATGATGATGATGATGATGATGATGATGATCCCAGTTAAGACAAAACATTTTCACAATGTTGCTGCCATGTAGAGGCAATTTGAAAACATTGTCAAAACACTAACATTGTGAGAACATTTTGGGTTAGCTGGGAAGATGCAGTTGATGATTATAATAATTATGATGATGATTATAATGTTGATGATGATGATGATGATGATGAAGATGAACAGTGTAACACACCTTTGCAGCCCTCACAGGTGAGCGCGTTGTAGTGGTAACCCGAAGCCTTGTCCCCGCACACCACGCACAGCTCGTCCTGCCCCCTCACCCTGCCCCCCGGGCCCATCCTGCTGCGTTTGAGCATGGGCAGCCCCCCGTAGCCGGCCCTCACCTCCATGGGCCCCTCCAGGCCAGGCTCGCAGGGCAGCTCAGGGCAGGGAGAGCCGTAGCTGTAGGGCGGGTAGCAGGGCTGGGCGGAGGCCAGGGGGAACTGCATGTTGACGGGGCTGTACTGCGGCTGGCCGTAGGGCAGGCCCTGCAGATCCGCGTCCTGGAAGGGGTAGCACAGTGGGTCCGCCAGCACGTCTGCAGGCAGGAAGAGGAGGGGCATAGCCCAGCCACAGAGTTCACTGAGCTGTCACTGGGTCAAAGTTCAGAGTGCAAAGAACCAATGTTGCAACAAGACCAAATTGGAATTTTACATTGTTTTTGCAAGTTTTCTCAAGATATAAATCAATCCGGTGCGGTTTCGCATGACCCTTTTTTCTAAGAATAGAATAGCATAGTAACCTTTTCCCATGCAGGTTGAACTTCAGGTGAAGTTTCTGAAGCTTTGAACTTTTGTTGTCTACCTACAATATTCCGTACACAGAACAGACATTTTGCAGGACTGTCTTGTACTGAAGAGAGTGGGATGTTACAGCTAATCTACTGCTGATTTATGATTACGATTATGATTATGATAGTAACAGAAAAGATGATACGTTTAACATAGGACAGCCATCCACAAACACAATCCTTGTCTAAGCCATCTAACCTGATACTGACATTTTTAACAGTTTTTATCACGCCCCTGGGACATAATAAAAAAAAGGAAAAGGCAGTCAGAGCGAGACCTCTGGACTGAAGAAACAGGATGCAGCTGAGCAGGGACAGGCCTGTCTGTTTCTACTTTAATCACTCACTAGTCATTTCAGCTCATGGCTTTTATGGGTGTTTTTCTGGGGAATGTTCTTGGGGTTGGGAAGCGGGACAGTGATGGGATTTGCAGGTTGGGTCTCCGCAGAGGAAACACGTGCCGGGACTGGCGGGACTTCTGAGGCCTGCACACGTGGGAGACCGAGCACCGGCTGCAGTTTCCCAGCCCTCCCCACCATCTCCGGAGACCGCGTCCGTCTACGCCGGGGTCCCTCAGCACCTAATGGATTTGTCGACCTCGTTGCTGCGTCGGTTCAAACATTAACCGCAGAGCAAACTGGAAGAGTCGATCCTGATTCCTTTAGCTAGATAATCTGTTTAAGCAACGCAATCTGAATCCATGACCCCACCTGTGGCTGCTGTGCAAGTACATTTCTGTGTGTCATCACCAAGGTAGCTGATAACCAATCAGGCAGAATCTCAAAAAGCCCCATCCGATCACAAATGCCCTGGCCCACTGCCTTTCGACACAAAGTTAAAAAATGACACAGTTGCGAGCTGTCAGTGCACCCGTTCTTATACATATTAATGTATCGCCTGTGATCTGCAGCATCTCTGATCTCAGCGTGGCAAGGCCGAAGGGCGAGCGCAACTCTCCGCTCTCGGTCTCCGCATTCCCCGCATACCAGCGGATGCTTCTCTCCACGTCCCTCTCTCGCTCCAACTCCATCCTCCTATTTTTCCTGCATCCCTTCACAACACGAGCACTCTCTCCGTCGCACGCAACGTGCGTCTGTCCCCCCCCCCCCCAGCCCTCCCCCATTCCATACCTCCCGCTCCCCCAGATGTTTCCTGTCTTGCTCGGCTCCTCCTGTTCTCATGACGTGTGAATCGGCCGCGGTAGCGTGTGTTTGTAAACTGCCGGAGCGCTGTCTAAACACTCCTGCTCCAACTGCCCCCCACCAACCCCCACACCCACTCACCCTCCCAACACGGCCAATTAGTCCAGTCGGCTTTGCAGAGCGATAACTCCATGGGGGGGTATATCATCAGCATAAACATTTCCCCCGTCCTAATGATGCAGCTCAGATCATTTCTTACAAACAAGAAAAATGTATGATTTCAGACGTTAGAAAACAAGCAGAAGTGTAGCTTCTCAGATCTGTTGATAGGCTATTTTGCACGGATGTGGCTAAATTGTTGGGAATAGAGCTACAATAGCCTGACCTTTGTATCAATCACAGAAAGGCTCAGCCTTTACAAGAAATAGGGAAAAGGTTTCATAGTTGTGAGGAACTAAAAAGGAACCACAACTGAATTATGATGAACTAACAAGGGGAACTAACAAGGAACCACAACTGAAGTTTCAGGGGTTTTCTTCACGTTTCAACAAATCAACAGCCTCAGATTAGAACAAATTGGGCCTGTTCACAGATTCAGATTAAGCTTCATCCTGGACAAAATTGAAATTTGAATGGAGGATTTCCATTCAGAACTGAATTTAGTTACTAGGACTAGGCTTAACCTGTGTCTGTGAAACTGGCCCATGAGGCATCTAGATGTATAATCGTATAACCATGTTGCCGTCTTCTCACCATAATACTGCAGAGGTTCAGCGATGCCATACCCATCGGACACAGACAGGTAGCCACCGTTTGCCATGGTCATGTCAGGCTCGGTCCACTCTCTCATCTCAGCACGTGATTGGTCCACACCGTCTGGGCACTGGGTTGGGCCTGCAAAGGAACACAAAATGATTGGTTGTTCAGGCACTTTTTCCCCCATTCCTGTGCTCTGACTCCAACTACTAACAAGTCTGCTGGATCTGAGCCTCTGAGACTTTTTATAATTGAGTCTTTTTTTTCTTCTTCTTCTTCTTTTTTTTTTGTTCATTCCTAAGCATGCTAGCATGAAGGGACACTCTGGTACGGGGTCACGGCTAGATGCAGCACACCACAGGGACACGTCCCGTGTTCTGTGAGTTCCAGGCCTGTGGGAACACGAAGAACGACGTGTGAGACAAAGCGTGACCACGTGAGGATGAGAGAGATCTTCTGCGTCTCCTGTCCAAACAGCTGCTCTGGCAGGGTGTTCAGAGAGGAAGTGTTCCTCCAAAAGGAGAAGATCCGGTCCCTGTAGGTCACCCCAGGTTTGAGTGCTCCCTCTCTGCAGTGCAGCTGGGATGTCAGCACGCCTCGGTGACCCACCTGAGTCGGTGGCTCACGTGCGGGAGAGCAAACACTTACAACACACATGCAGAACGCCTACAGCAGACGTGGCCAACCCTGGTTCTGGAGAGCCGCAGGGTCTGCTGGTAATCGTCATTACCCGGCACTTAATTGATCAATTTAAACAATCCATCACAGTTAACCCACCTCACCTGCTAGATTACGGAGTTAGCTGGAACAGCTCTTTTCACTTCAGTGCATGTTTCAGGTTCAGCGGCACACTTATCCAGCTAACACAGTAATCCTGCTTTGTGAAACAGGGCCCAGGCTTCTGGGTCTACAGTGGTTGCAGAATTTAAAGTGAAAACAAAAAGCTTCCCAAAAAGGCCTTGTGGCTTCCCAGGACCGGGGTTGGCCACACTTGGCCCATCCTGCTTTCAGTTCCTTTTGTGTCTATGTCATGCTCTCTAGAGCTCAGAGGTGGATATTCCAGGGGTCAGAAAGTAAAAGTACTGCTTGTGTTTTTTCCACCCATGAAGCCAGCTGATTTCACAAATTAGTTCTACCTCCTGGCTGAAGAATTGTGTTGAAAAGCAAATTCAGGTGATCGGAACAAAATACTGGGGAGGACTTTTAACTTTTTCCACATCTGCTAGTGCTGTCATCACCTCCCACTGCTCATCATCGTTCCTGACTGCCTTCTTCCTCCTCTTCTCCCTGTCCTTGTGTGTCTGTTGTTTTCCCCTGGGACTCATCTCTGAAGTTCCAGGGCTCTGTTTACTCTGACTCTTGTTTGCAGTTGCCGTGTTTGTCCCGCAGTTAATGTTTGACGTGGGGCAGATTTGGGATTTGGGAGACTTGCCCCCGCTTCGGTGACCTGACTGGACTGAGAGGCTGAACTTGCAGAACACCACCACGCTGGAACACAAGCCCCACCCCCTCTGCACTCACCTCTGACATCACGTTGTACAGGAGCACACAGAAAGCAAACGCTGCCTTTGAAGAGTTTATCCCGGTGTTTTTATCTGCATCTTCAAAAGGCCCTTCTCAGCATCTTCCTAAACTACTATCGAGTGTGACCAAGGCTGACACTGCATATATCGTTTGGCTACCTCAGGTGACCCATAGGACCAAGTCAACACAGTTCTAATTGCACTCAGACTTACTACTGCATGTTCTTGTAGTGCAGTCCAGCAGATTTTTGAAATTCATTATATTTGTATACACACGCAAAGACATATTGGTATTTATTAATTATCAGACATTGGATCAAAATTGAGGCTATTGCAGTTGCATTCACAGAAGCATTTATGTCTGTATACCACTGAAATTCACTCTAAGATAGATATTCTCTATCTTAAATTGTCTTTTAATTTCAAAAACACCACTTGAATACCGTTTCACTGAGAATAAAGTATCGGCATACACTCATATATTCAGTTCATAAAATAAACTGAGTAACAGATTATTACAATTGTCAAAAAGCATCCCTATTGTTTTTTAGACTGTTCTGAACTTCTTTTCCAGTTGGAAAGAACCTGAGTGATTGGTTTATGAATATCATAAGTAAAGTACGTAGATAATGTATATTTATGCTTTAATTGATAATGGAGAAAGTATTTTACCAGGTTATGTTTATAATTATGATGAATTACGTAAAGAAATAGTTTCTGATCATGAGAGAAGGAGAGGATTTAAAGAGTGTACTTATGCTTTATTTAAAAAAGCTAAATACATTTCTCATTTATAGTCTTTGCATGATCTTTTTTATTTACTGCTGGTTGTTGTTTTTTTGATAGTCAATAAAAGCTTTCTTTTTTAGTTTTTGTTCGGTTTATAGTTTTACTAAACTGCAATTACTACAGACATCGGAGACATATGGAGACAATGGACAGCCCATAAAGTTAAATTACCATTGACACTGCACACAGCCTTGATAGAAACAGCATTTCCTGTGACCCATCACACTCCACACACACACACACACCAGAACCCATTTTTGATTTGTAGTTTCAGCATAAATTGCGGCATTGGTATTTTCTACAGCCCCGGGAGACTCGAGGTTTGTGTTGTTGTTTTTCAGTCTTGAGCAATGTGTCGCTGGGTGCTGGCCACGTCCTCAAACCTTTGAGAAAACAAGCCCTGCATCTCCAGAAGACTGTAAATCTCCTCAGACCGAGTCTGTTCTGTACCTCTGTGAGCGTCTAAGAACTGGCCTTTCAGTCCCAAAGACAAAGAGGTTATGGGAAGAGTGCCTTAATTGGGATTCATTCATTTCTCTCCTGATGTGTAGTATAATGCGCTCCATTTTTGTGAGTGCGTGAAGGTCATCTGACATAGCTAGATAGTTTGTCACTCGTGTGGATAGGAGAACGAGGGTCATTCTTGGGAACTTAAGGAGCACTATCAAGAAGCAGAGGGTACCACACGTAACTTTCCAACTCCAGAGTTTGCGCCTGGGTCCACCTTATTACTATCCGCAGCAGGCATTCCGTATGCCTCTCCATCACACTCTCGTCACTCTTTTCCTCCGACAAGATTTCACTTTTCACAGTTTGCCAGCGGCCTGGCTCAGATAGCGCAGTGTTTACTGATTCAGACAGGAAACAGGCCCTCAGATTAGCGACCTCGCTAGGAGGGGAGGAGGGGTTAAAGTCCAGAGCCACGAGAGGATGGGGGGGCGCTACCACTTAATTAATAGAAAGCATCGGGCCATCATTGAAGAATGTTCCACTAACGCACTCATCATCGCCCACAGGAGACCAGTAAAATGTTTATTACTTTACTGCCATTTACTGATAACTCAATTCAATCTGCATTCACACGTTTCAGTCCATAGCCAGATCTCATTTAAATGTTTGTCCCCTTGTTCGAGAAATTACCGGATTTTCCCACAATATCTATGACACCTACCACCTTTCAAAACTGATGAGAACCACGTCCTCCCTGGAATCCACCAGGAAAGACAGCCACTCTTTGTATCGCCAGTCATCTCTGACAAAAAAAAGTTAAAGTGTTAATAATTATCTAATTGTAAAAAAGAAGAAAAAAAAAAGAAAAACCCTTCATTTTGGTCTAACCTTGGACACAATGGTTCCTGTTTTAGGGATTTTGAATTTCCTTTTCCTGCCAACTTTCTTTGACTGTTCGAATCAGAAAGAAAGCCTGTAACAAAACGTACACACGTTTTAACATCATAGATAAAAATACGTAAACATTGACATAACCAAAAAAAGTCATTACAACCCATCGACCAGCTAAACTGGACTGGCTAAAACGCATTAGTAAGACTGGAAATATACAACAAAGCAGCGCATTATTTTGGCCTGGTAGATATGGCACTGCCTCTGACATCTCTCACGCCTCTACAAGACCTCCGCTTATCTCAACAAACTGTCCAAAACATTCCGAAACAAGCCGACACCGAGTGTTTCAGTGCAACTACCTCAACTCTTACACTGTAAACCAGGACACGGCATCCACAGATTACCCAGGCGAAAGCAACTTTCTTTTTTTAGCAGATTATAAGACACAATGTGGAGGTCACCCGAGTGAGCGGTCGGTGGAGTATCTCGTTCTTCTGAGTGGACAGATTCAACATGGCTTTGAAGAGCCTCATGCACAGGACCGTTCAGCTGAGTCCATGAGTCAGACAGTGTACTACTGAAAGCTGTGACAACACAACCTGGCTACGCATCTCTACTCCCATTCCTGGGGTTCTTTTTCAATGTCCGCTTCGGGTAAGGAGAGTGACTCTAGCAAACAGACAGTGGCAAAACACAAACTTTCTCTTGATTCTATGACTTGAACGCTTGACTAGAACTCTTCGACTGATCAGTGTGGATTAAAATAATCTATTGCCTTTTGTCGAGTGAATCGCGATGCAAGTGTACTCACCGTGGTCTGCTATCCAGAGTGTCGTCTTTTTCAATAATCTCTTGATTTTCTCTTGAATTTGTGTCCCGTCTGCTCACCCCCTCCCACCCCGCACACCCCCAACCCCCCCAACCCCCCCAACCCCCCGCCCACGGGCCTCTGCTCCCAATCCCTGAAGCTGACTACAACCCAGCTTCTGGCACCATACACTCTCCAAACACAGGCGCACGCACACACACACACACACACACACACACACACACACACGCACGCACACACACATACGCAAGCACACACAGTGTAAACAGCTGACACACAGAAGATACTCTGTCACACAAACACACACACACACACACAAATGTAAACAGTTCTCTCACCCTCTCATATACACACACATGCACACACAGCACAAACATGATGTTCACTCACACAAATGCATGCAGTGCAAACAACTCACAAACACACACACACACACACACACACACACACAATGCTCTGTCACACAAACGCATACAGAGTGTAAATAACTCACCCACACACAAACACAAACACAAACACACACACACACACGACACGGACAAGACACTGTCACACAAAAGCACATAGTGTAAACGGCTCACACACGCAAACACAATTACACGCACAAGATGCTCTGTCACACAACGCACACACAGTGTAAACAGCTCACACACGACACTGTCACACAAATGCATACACAGTGCAAACTGCTCACACACAGTACAAACTGTGCATGTGTGTACACAGACAGACAGACAGACAGCCACACACACAGTACTTTCACTTGGACACAAGACACACAATACAATAATACATTCTGAGGGGCAGGGTGGTGGCGGTAATCAGAATGGGAGAGCCCCAGTTTACACAGAAAACAAGTTAAACTGACATGGGAGTCCCTAATGAAGACTGACAAGCGCAGATAAATTCCTCCCATCTCTCACTACAGCCCTAGAGGAGCGGCAACGAGACAGGCGAGCACGTTTCCACTTCTCTTTTGTTTTCACTCGGGTGTCAAACACGATTGGACGCGACACCCCGTGCGTTACGTCCTCACGTTCCTGAGCAATGCGAGAGGACCTTCCCTCACGACCTCTGACCCTCGGCATCGCGGACAGAGCTGAAACTGAGCGAGCTTCCCGGAATCGGCCCTCACGAGACGCAGCTCTGGTCTCCCTCAAAACTGCTGCCGCAGCTCTCTCTCTCTCTCTCTCGCCACGGCCCGACGCGATCAGTCAATATAGCGCCTTTCGCTGGACAGTGACACAAAGCACTAGCGTGGCCCGTGGCAGCTTGCGTTGCGCAACGACGGTGATTCACATGCTTTCTGCTGACGGGAGCTGGAGAGTGTTTTCAGAGACAGCTCCTCATGACAGAGGCAGCCCGAGTCTCCAGCGAAAGCTCATTAATTTGTCTGACGCCGTAATCCTCAGCGATAGGGCCGTCATTAACACGGTGGGCAGAGCGATGGGGATGAGGACGGGAGAGAGAGCAGGGATTGGGGGACGATGGGAGTGGATGGATGGAAGGAGAGAGTGACAGAGAAACACAGATAGAGCGAGAGAGGGGGCTCATTAAGACATTCCCATTGGCCGAGTGTTTATAAACAGCCCCCCATTCTGCCCCGCGTGATGGATGACAGCTCGCTATCTCAGCCTCTTCCTGCAAACCCCCCCCCCCCCCCCTTCAGCACATGACCTGTGACTCGCCAGAAACACGACCGTTTCACAACCGCGACTGCGGTCTCCTGCCCTCCCTGCTGCTGTCGCTGTGGAAACACTGCCCCCGCCCCAGATCGCCGCTGACCCTGGTGTGAGGGGCGCGCTCCATCCTCGTCTCCCTGGGTGGGCCCTCGCTCCTGTCACTCACGGGCGGGGGGGGGGGGGGGGGGGGGACATTCCCAGGGTCAGGGCTGGGCTGCCGTTTCTCTGCTGGATGCGAAAAGCGATCACCCCGCTAATGAAGAGAAACAACACGCGG
Source organism: Conger conger (assembly GCF_963514075.1). Lineage (NCBI taxonomy): Eukaryota > Metazoa > Chordata > Actinopteri > Anguilliformes > Congridae > Conger > Conger conger. Next base: position 38,870,605 of record NC_083769.1, read on the forward strand.
GAGGCTTCCAGGAACCCGAAACGCCGCCTCGCCTCCTCCACAGCCCCTCCGCGGCAGGGCCACCGCAGGGAGGCAGGGGATCAGGGGTGAGCGCTGGGACTGGAGCCACAGAGGAGCCGGGATACGACCAGCGCCGACAGGGGAACAGAGAAAGAGCAGGGCGGAGAGATTAAACAATGAGAGGAGAGAGAAAGGGAAAGGCAGTAACACAGGCAGTCAGCTAAATGGCAGACTACACACCTGTTTATCTGGATACTAGATAATTTAAGGGTTTTTTTCTTCAGCAAAAATAATGTTCAAAAAATGATTTGTCTCCCTACTGCAAACACCCTAGATACTTTTCTCACCTGGCTGGGTACTCGAAAATGTGGGGAACATTTTGTTAGCGTCCACATGAATGAACCCTACTGTATGAACAATCCAACTGAGGGAAAAAAATAACCTTCTAAAAAAAATATATATATATATATGCATGTTTATAATGTGGTGCAGCAGCATTGTATGTTAGGGAGGGAACAGAGCGATAGGAGGGTATATTTCTCAGAATGTGTTGCCCAACAGTCAAATAAAGACACTGCAGTTTGATCCAAATAATTCTTTAGTGTAAACATGGCACATATTGTCCACTGAACAACAACACTGAAACCACTTGATTAGAGCACCAGTACAGTTGAGCCCAGAAATTCAAGCACCCCCCCGCCCGCCCCGCCCCCCTCCCCACCAAAAAAAATCAACTGAAGCCAAAAGGGAATTCAACAAAGAATTTCAAATAATTTGAGGAAAATCCATGAAGTTAAATAATTTTGTGTACAAAATTGTTTTGACATTTGACATTACTGCTGTAAAATTTTAAATATGTCTAAAAATTCCACATACCGACCGATACGTACAACAACAATCATTATGACAACAATGAAAGTTACAGCTACAATATATCAGGCAGCATGTGTAGCCCCTGTTGAAATACCCAAGACAATGGTTTGACTAAACCCATTCTGGACTGAGACACACTATGGAAAACCCCATAGAAAGACCCAGGAATCACAATGCATTTCAACGGTCGTGTGTCTTGCAAAGGGTCACATTATCAAATACAACGCTGGCTTCGCATCTGCCCGTTAAGGGAGACGTAAGGTGCAGGTCACATCTGTCTGCTAAGGGAACTGCAACGTGCTGGTCACATCCACCCATAAGGGGCTAAGCATAAAAATAAAAATAAACTTCACATGAATGGATTCAGAAAAACATGAAAAATACAATACTCATATCCGCCTCAAACTACAGTCTGTAGTGTTGCAGCCAATATTATCACTCAAGCATTGTTGTTCCCTTTGATATTGCCAATTCATAATTTGGAAAATAAATGTGAATGACTCCCTTTTAAACACAAGAGGCTAAGAATACTTCATTACGGTTCTGTGCAGTCCAAGCAAAACATCTCTCGCAGTCTGTAATGCTGTATATTTATCAAATTCAATTTGTCCAACAAAGGTAAAAAAAATTAAAAGAAAAATAAAATAAATAAATTAAAACAATATTTTAAAAAAAAGAAAAAAAGAATACCAGTCCTTATGATTTCTCTGGAGAGATGGGAATCTGTAGTAGAGACCAGTTGTGTGCGTGTTTCCACCTCGAGCGTACGCATTTGGCCAGGACAGGGTCCCGTCTGCCGCAGTGATCTGCAGATCTGTGGTGAAGCACATCGGGTTGCAGTTCCTCAGGCACCCAGCAGGGCGGTGGCCTCGTCCAGAATGCCGTACTCCTGGGAAGGTTTGCGATATCTCAGGAACTGCATGGAGATCTGACGCGGGGGCAGTTAAGGAAACGCTCTGGAGGGTAGGGAGCAAGGGCACACAGAGAGCACACACAGAGCACACACAGAGCACACACAGGGCACACACAGGGCACACACAGGGCACACACAGGGCACACACAGGGCACACACAGGGCACACACAGGGCACACCGAGAGCACACCGAGAGCACACCGAGAGCACACAGAGAGCACACAGAGAGCACACAGAGAGCACACAGAGAGCACACAGAGAGCACACAGGCAGCACACAGGCAGCACACAGGCAGCACACAGGCAGCACACAGGCAGCACACAGGCAGCACACATTCATGGTCACCGCGGCGATAGGGACAGACAGCCCCGTCCGTCACGGTCCGGGACTCAAACACCCAGGAAAGGATACCACAAGATCCAGGGTGAGGGTCCCCAGGCTCCCGATGAGCCAGGGCAGGTGGTGGAGGACGTAGTTCCCCTCGGGCTGGCCGTACTCCGGGTTCTTCAGCAGCACGCTCAGGCCATACAGGGAGTTGCCAAGGATCACCAGGGCAAACAGGAAGTAGGACAGACCCTCCGTTGACTTCCTGACATACTGCGTGCAGGACGAGGAGAAGAAAGAGTGTTGAGGGATGCACATTGACTGTGACACACAGGACTGCAGCGTTGCTAAGCTTAGCTTAGCTCTAGTGGCGCTCTTTTTCAGGGAAGCACATCGACAGTGACTTTATATGATGGTAGCTTTGCGTAGCTTAGCTTAATTTAGCTCCAGTGGTGTTTGTGTACCAGACAAAATGCACCTTTGAGGGGAAACTCATTGACAATGACACTTATACGGCCATAGCTTAGCTTAGCTCTAGTAGTGTTTGCATACCGTAAAAAATGCACCTTCGGAAGTCACAGGGTAGAAACTTTGCAACGGAGTGAAAATGTCATTCATTTTAGTAGCCTAGTAAATTAGCGTAGTAAATTAGCGTCCTTGCCACGGCAACCTTCTGCCGTCCATTCAGTCAACCAACCACGGCTGTGTGGCACTTCTGACGGTTGTCTGACATATCCGTAGGTACCCGTTGCTGATGCTCAAAAGGGTGAACTTGACGTCAAAAGTGTCACATTTGCCACATTTCTGTCCGCAGGCATACCATACTGTCGCCAATGCATAAATGAGCCTTCATTCTCAGTGTTTTTTTCCCTCCCAGTGTCCCAATCCACACTCACGTTAGTGTAGATCTGCGGCAGTCTGGAGCAGAGGTAGAGCAGGGAGGACACGGAGCCGATCGTGAAGCCGATAATTTCCTTGGTCGTGAAGTTCTGAACACACAGGAGGACCAAAGCAAAAGCGTTGCTTTCGGCATTCTCTCACACTTCGATCGAAAACCGAAAAAAGCGAGCGTTAGCGTTCACCTCTGGCGAGCCGTCATCTTCGAGAACAGACAGCAAAGCCCGACCATTGAACTTCTGATCCATGACGTCAACCTGAGGCCCGGCCTTAGGAAGAGCAGCGAGCGAGGTGGCGGCCCCGGCCAGATAGACCAAACCCACGGCATTCACCACAGTGCTGCCTGCACACAGGAAGGAGGGGTCGGGTCATAGCATTGTCAAATCTCTGTTTACATTTCTGCTTACCACACAAAATGTGACAACGTTAGTCAAGCCACATGCAAAAGAATTCAACCGCTGCCTCCACTCGGGAGCTTATAAATGTATGCAAGTCTACTATTACTGACAGAATTGTTTTATTCTTAATTAAAAATTATGTGAAGCTAGTCCCCACCACTCTACTTTGCTAAACATTTAGCCTGAAACTTCAGTTTCTAACAGGGTATTTAAGAAACAAATGACATTTCTGGTGCACCATAAAGTGACACAAATTTGGTAGGCTCTTTGGGAGAGCATCATATAACGGTTTATTTTTTCAGAAGTCACCTGCTTTGATTTTCAGCACATGGCACTGCAATTCATCGGGAGCAGTCAAATATAGGAATTAAAAATATCTGTGTCAAAGGGCAACTCGTATGGGACCAACAATTACCGCATGAAATATGGGACATCCCAGCTAATACAGAACTCTAATACACTTCCTGCTTAACACTGTAAATAACCAAATTAACACGCTCATCATGGATGCTTAAAATAACACGCTCTTAATACTGTACACAGAAATGTACTTTAATTCTAGGGCCTGATTAACCAAGACCTTTAGCATTTGCAAAACTAATAACACAACGAATTATTGGCGCAAAAACAAAAGATGCCATCAATCATTAGTTATGTTTTTGTTTTCTTGGGCACTGAAAGGTTTTGCATATGCGAAAGGCCTTAGTAAATCAGGCTCGTAGTTTGGTATTCACTGCAACGTCACTGCAGATGAGTACACTTGCATAATAAGTCATTATATAATGTACTTCATTGTCCCACCAGTATGAAAGTGAGACATACAACACACAAGGGTAAAACAAATCCAGACTTACTGTTAAACCTCCTATTCTTAACAACGTAGTATGAGTACATTCCCAGCATCAGTAGGTCAGCCAGAACATAGTAAATAGCAGTATAAATCTGAGGAAGAAAGACACAAGGGCATGGAGGTTTGTCAAATACTACAAACATTTAGAAAAAAAAAACAAGGTATCAACCTGTCAGTAACCTCAGACCCCACCATTACAAGAACAACTGCCTCTGAAGACCAGGGTCTCTGCTAAGGTTCTACTCTATAACCGTACACACAAAAGGGGAAAACGGCGTCAACTTGAAACCTGGCGTATGTGCACAAGCCTAGTATCCGGCTCCATTAAACTCGCACAATTGAACATAAACGGTTTGCGGATGCCCATTGTGAATATGATATGCTTATAAATCAGCTTGTCATTCCAACTCGTTGTCAGAGAAAATGGAGAAGTCAGGTCCCAAAACAATGACATGAAACTTTACGGACTGTGAAATCGAAATTCTCGCAACGGAGGTAGAGGCCAGGCAGGTGATATTGTTTTGGTCATGGTTCTGGTATAACCAATACAACACAATGTGTGGAACCATTTTGAAATTAGAAGCAGTAATAGTCAATTATTAATGTGGATGCAACAGCATAGGGTTACATTACCATAGCCAAGAATCTACAAGCCCAATTCCAAAAAAGTTGGGATGCTTTGTAGAATGTAAATAAAAACAGAATGCAATGATTTGCAAATCTCATGAACCCATATTTCATTCAGAATAGATCATAGAAAACATATCAAATATTTAAATTGAGAAAATGAACCATTTTAAAGAAAAAATAAAGTAAAAAAAAGAAATTTTGAATTTGATGGCAGCAACACGTCTCAAAAAAGTTGGGATGGGGGCAAAAAAAGGCTGGAAAAGTAAGTAGTACTAAAAAGAAAGGAACATTTTGCAATTAGGTTCATTGGCAACAGGCCAGTAACATGATTGGGTATAAAAAGAAGTAAGTATGGGCAGAGGCTCACCAATCTGCGAAAGACTGCGTCTACAAATTGTGGAAAAATTTCGGAATAATATTCCTCAACGTAAAAAAGACTTTGAAAATCTCATCATCTACAGTCCATAATATAATCAAAAGATTAAGAGAATCTGGAGAAATCTCTGTGCGCAAGGGACAAGGCCGAAAACCAATACTGGATGCCCGTGATCTTCGGGCCCTCAGACGGCACTGCATTAAAAACAGGCATGATTCTGTAACAGAAATCACTGCATGGGCTCAGGATCACTTCCAGAAATCATTGTCTGTGAACACAGTTTGCCGTGCCATCCACAAATTTAAGTTAAAGCTCTATCATACAAAGAAGAAGCCATATGTGAACAGGATCCAGAAACGCTGTCGTCTTCTCTGGGCTAAAGCTCATTTAAAATGGACTGAGGCAAAGTGGAAAACTGTTCTGTGGTCAGACAAATCAAAATTTGAAATTGTTTTTGGAAACCATGGACGCCGAGTCCTCCGGACTAAAGATGAGAGGGATCATCCGGCTTGTTATCAGCGCTCAGTACAAAAGGCTGCATCTCTGATGGTATGGGGGTGCATTAGTGCCTACGGAATGGGCAGCTTGCACATCTGGAAAGGCACCATCAATTCTGAAAGGTATATAGAGGTTTTAGAGCAACGCATGCTCCCATCCAGACAACGTCTTTTTCAGGTAAGGCCTTGCATATTCCAGCAAGACAATGCTAAACCACATACTGCATCTATTACAACAGCATGGCTTCGGAGAAGAAGAGTCCGGGTGCTGAACTGGCCTGCCTGCAGTCCAGACCTTTCACCAACTGAAAACATTTGGCGCATCATGAAACGAAAAATAAGACAAAGAAGACCCAGGACTGTTGAGCAGCTAGAATCCTATATCAGACAAGAATGGGACAACATTCCTCTCCCAAAACTCCAGCAACTGGTCTCCTCAGTTCCCAGACGTTTACGGACTGTTGTTAAAAGAAGAGGGGATGCTACACAGTGGTAAACATGGCCCCGTCCCAACTTTTTTGAGGCGTGTTGCGGCCATCAAATTCAAAATTACCTTATTTTTTACTTAAAATGGTACAATTTCTCAGTTTAAATATTTGATATGTTTCCTATGTTCTATTCTGAATAAAATATGGGTTTATGAGATTTGCTAATCATTGCATTCTGTTTTTATTTACATTTTACAAAGCCTCCCAACTGTTTTGAAATTGGGCTTGTATAATAATGGCTGCTATTGAGTCATGAATCATAACTCTTATCAGCCAGTCATGAGACTTTATTCAAAATAAGATGCACAAGTTGAAATGGTAAATTGCCAGCATTTATATAGCGCTTTTATCCAAAGTGATTTACAATTGATACCTCACTCACTCACTCACTCACTCACTCACTCACTCACTCACTCACTCACTCACTCACTCACTCACTCACTCACTCACTCACTCGTTGGCGGAAACGTGTGCATATTTTGACATCACGTTTGTTTTGAAGTCCTCTGGGAAAGCAGCTTCCACATGTTTTGTGTGTATGCACGGTTTATAAATGAGGCTCCGGGTAACCGAAGGATCACACACACCACGTAGGGCCTACCTGCAGTGGCAGTTGGTCAGCTAAGAAGGAGCCCACAAAGTTGCAGGAGTCACCTCCCAGCCAAAGGAGGAGGAACCAAATAGACAGAGCTCTGTCCATGTTCCCACTACGACAGGAGCTGTAGTATTGCCTGGGAGAGAATGCATGGGGAGTGAACTACTGCAATTTACCAAACCTTCAGGATCACCTTGTGATCATTAGTACCTGAGGGGTATTTCATGAAGCAGGATTACCAAGTTAGCGGGATATTGGATGCACAGAGTAAAACCCAGAACTCTCCTACATCTAGAACATGGACTGAAGGAAAAAGGACTGCTCCGGATTTTACTCAGCAGTTATCCAGTAATCCTGCCTCATGAAATACACCCCTATTGTATTACGAGTATTCACACAACTCGTAATTCCCTGAATCACAAGCAGTTATGCTCCCAAAAGTGCTCATTTAATAGTTGCAGCAAAGGTATCAGATTACAAAAATTACATCCACAGAAAATCATTTTCCCCTAATGTGTGACAATGCGTAATGCATTTACCTTCCTTAAGTGCCATTAGTTTCCAGTGAAAAAGACAAGACAGTGAAACATTCACTCTCGTTCACAAAAAAAATTTAAATAAAAGAATAATAAAATTTTTAAAAAAAGCTCACGGCATTGAAGACACCATGAAGCAGAGGATCGATACCAGGCCCATAATAACACTGGCCATGTCGCGGGCGTCCTGCGCACACTCCCGGAGTCCGTCCATCACCCACTGTGACCCGTTTGGACAGCTGATGTTCCCAAATCCACTCCATCCCAGGGATCCGCGCGAGAACACGCCGCGAGACCCCATCTTTACTGCCTGTCAGAGAGGGGGGAACCGTTCGCTGTAGATGGATGTGTTTCACAAATACTTGGTACCATATTTGAAGGATTTTCAGTCAAGCTCAGTCATAGAACCCAATGATCATTTGCTGTTGTGTTGTGAAGCTGGTCATATAGGGGCCCCAAGATGATGATGTACGTGACCTAAATGTTTTATGTAGTAGCGAGGTTACGATATTATATGCGAAATACCGACGAGAAAAATATCTGGTCACATGTTATTGAAACGACGCTGTGGCAAAATAAAGAGCCCACCGTGAAAACAGTCATTTTGATCGTCAGAGCAAAGGTTTCACCCACCTGAAATCTACAAGCCAAAGACCATCCATGTGTCTACCTTACCGCTGTATCGATTAACTGGAATTTCCACTCAGCGAAACATACAATTACATGTTCACGAACATCTTCTGATGTGTACTAGCTAGAAAATTAGCAGTAGCTATCTGAAAAACAAACCAGCGCACTTCCGGCAAGTGGGTCAGCCTCGCCCTACTAGCTTATGATTGGAGCAGACAGTTCCTCCGCGTCAACCCAAGTCGTGGCTGGGACAGTAGTGTCTGTTATAGGGTTATCTAAAATCATCAACAACAAAAAAAGCATCAAATATCTATAATACTTTGTCAAAATGTTCCGTCAGTTTTTGTTCCGTCACAATTATGCTGCCCGTGAAATTTCGTTAGCTACCATATCGAGAACAGAAGTTGTTCGAGTTAATCATCAGGGGATCACAAACCATTTGATTAGACATAGAACTTTTAAGTTACACGTTTCGATTTATAACATGCCGATGAACGCACGTTCAAAGTTGCAAACAAATTTAACGTGTACGAGTCGGAGAAAGTGAACAATAATCATTTAAATAATTAAAACAACGAGTAAACTCATATGGAACTAGCCACAAACAATCCTACGAAGTTTAAATGATTGGCCAGTCTACCTGACTATAGTATCGCCAAATTTAGATTCAGCTAGATAATGCTGCCATATATAATTGGCATCGTTATCTCGTTACTGGCGCAGTAACAAACAGTAAATAAGTAATACATTGAATTATATTGATCTACAACTCTCCTGTAGTTTCAAATAAAATTATTGTACCTACGTGAGTTTAGCGAAACTCCCCCTATAATCTCACCGTTCCACACAAACGCCGTCAAAAACCCTCTTGACCCGTTGCGTTGTCACTTCTTGTAACACCGGGGATCTACTATAATTGTCCAGATGTACCGGCATTCAATCCCGTCCAGGAACGAGCTGGAGGGTTATTCCGTACTCTAGAGGCATCAGCTGACCGTTTGTCACGTGACACTACTTAAGTAAAATCGCAAGTCGGTACAAAACTTGCTATCTCAGGCTTTTGCGCGACCTCTGACTCAAACTGACAGCCTACGCTTAAACAACCAAACAAGTCCCAACTGCCGGCGGTCATTATGGAATACTGTCAGTTTTTGTAGAAAACACTGAAGAACTCGTGAAGCTTTCGGAAACCTATTGTGAACAAGGCTACGTTAGCTAATACGTGATATTTTGGATATTGAACGCCATTTTCCTGCGGCTAGCCTCTTCAACATTTGATGTGCTAGTTCAATACAACACAATTTCAATGTAATCAGTTTGCTCCCAGAGCGGCTTATATCGTACTTGTTATTGTGAACACAGCACTGTCTTCATGTTTGACGTCACTTGATTCAAGTTATCGTGCGGATGAGGACATCAGGTAAACAATGGCTATGGTGAAAAGATAACCGGAAACAATGGATGCTGTCCTCATCTATTCTGCAGGCTAGACATAATTAAACGCCTAAGAGTACAGCCATAGTAAATATAAAATGTGTATGAGAATTGCTTCAGTTGACATCACCTTTTCATTAAGGCCATTTACAGAAAGAGCTTGAAGAACAATGTTTATTTAAATGAATGGCCAAACATTGATGGGATTACTTTCCACTGCAGCCACTTGCTTTCTCAGTTTGGTTCCATTATTTACATCAAAAAAATCAACAAACACATACAAATACCTGGCAGGGAATTCGTGTTAAATTTTATAGTACATCGAGATATTGGGAGATGGGAGGTTCAGATCTTTTATAAAGCATAGTTCACAACAGATTTACAAACATTGTCATAACTGATAATAAAAAAAAGAAGAAAAATAACCAGATATTAATTTAACTACCAAAACAACTTTCTTTAAAATCTGTACAAGCGGTTTCTTCTAGAGGAGGTTAGAGATTTCCTTGGTGGAGGAAATGCAGTCCTTCCCAGCAAGTCTTCAACTCTTCACCATTTCCACAGTCCAGTATGCCGATTTCATGTTGTTTTTATTGGAACTTTTAACAGAGGGGGAAAAACATGGAATTAAATAAATCTGTTAAACAACTGAATTCTGTACTGGATTATCTCAGTCCGGAGGAGCAGACAGCGGAGGTGATGTGGGGGAGGGTTTGGGGGGGGGGGGGGGGGGGGGGGGGGGGGGGGGGGAAGACAGACCATCTTTTCGTACATCTCCATCCCCCCCCTGTTTCTAACACGTCAGCCAGCGGCGCGGCTTCACTTGATGTGCATGAGTTTCTCGTCCGTTTTTAACCGCTTGCGTCGGGGCTGCACAAAGTCGTCGTCGTCCGAGTCCTCGGTGACCTCGTCGTCGTCCTGGTCGGCGCGCCCCTCCACCCGCTCCTCCGGTTCGGGGAGGGGGGGGAAGCTCTGGTCCGGATAGAGCTCCGTCAGCTTCTCCTCAAAGTACAGACTCACCGCCTTCCCCGCCTCGGCCACCTCCGAGTCCGCCTGCCAATGAGGAGAGAGAGAGACAGGGATGGGGAGAGTGAGGGACAGCAGAGCACAGGGGAGGAGAGGAAGACCCCGTGGAAAGAGAGGGATGAGCCAGTGAGGAGGAGAGGATGGAGGGGGGGGTGGTGGTGGAGAAAAGATCAGAGTGGGTTAACAATATAGGGGGCTGTGTGGCTCGCGGCTGAACAACCCCCTCCATCCATGTGTTAGAAACTGCTTACCTGGACATTAATCTGTTTCTCCTCATCATAAACTTGGATTATTCGAGACATCTAAAAAGGGCGATAACAGTACAATAAAAAATACACAAAAAATCAACCAAAAAAAGGGGGGGAAAGAAAGATTTTATACCACACGCACATGTATCAGAGAAACAAGACCAACTGTGTTTAAGCTACCGGTTTTCAAAGACCAGTCGTCTGGGCCTTAAACTGAACGTCTCCCTCTAGACTGTGAAGATCCAGAGCTGGTTTACTAGAGGCCGAATTACTCATTGAGTCGCTTATTGCGCTGACTGTGGTCAGACAGTTTTGATGAAGAGGAGATGCCAACACCCTGGCACAGGCCAGCCTTTGGGTATGCAACAGTTAAAGCAAGAAATATGACCATCGGAATTGTCATTTAAGCATACATTCAGAAAATTAGATGCTGAACTGCAAAATGACACCACTTTGCTTCATTCAGTAAGAATATTGAATATTGAATATTTAACATTAGTGCTACCTTCTGGCTTGCCAATTACAGAAACACATAGGGTCAAAGGGTTATACATTCTCCTTGCACTTTTGTGCTCAATCAGTGGCATAACACTTGATCATCAAAATATATCCAACAGAATAATGGCATTAACCCACATAGTGGATCATAGCTCATTTATCTTTACACAGTTTTCAAGTCAATGGCCAAATATCCCAATAGAGCCAAGAAACATGAAAATATGTAGGCAAAATCCCCGACAAAAATAATTTGTAAAGTTGCACATTATGGTTCTGGATGGGTGCAGTCAAAAGTTAATGTTTCTGAAAATATTGCACAGTATTATGGGACCCGACTTGCTGACAATGTGAACTGCGATAACAAGCTTCCTTTTTACCACTGTCAGCTACTGTATTCCTATAACATTCCTCTATCTCACAGGTGTCCGAATCCAGTCCTGGAAGGCCGCAGTGTCTGCAGGTTTAACCTCACTCTTGATGTATTCAATACCAACTCCTATAATGTATGATAGAAAGGTGTAAAATCCTAATCTATCCTACACAAAGTATTTTACCTCTTGCGATGCACCCTTGCTCCTGGCAAGGGTACTTGCTGTATATACAGCACAATCTAAGGAGGTTATAGATTAATATGATTGTTCATATAAAAGTGAATCCATATTCATAAATCTATTCACATTAAAAAGCAACAGTGGTGGCATATGTTATAAAAAAGCTCTCACCCCCATTAAAACAGATTGGCTTAGAATCCCGCTCAAACTTTCTGTATGATTAGAGTAAGTCAGCGGAATGACAACCCAAAGATATCTATGGCAACTAACCAAATGTTATTCAATCTGCCACTGAAGCAGAAATGCATTTCAGAGATGCAGAAACAAAAACCAAAACGCTATTGTGGTCGATCATTTTCATGTGACATCCTCATCAATATGAGTTAGGGTGGTAAGTTTGTATACCAATGAATAAAAGCAGCCAGTAGCTCACTGGCTGAGTGAACCACCGATCACTGGCTTCGGGGATGGCCTTGGGAGACAGAATTAATTACGACGCTACACACAGATGTGCTGATTTTCTGACAACGATTTGTCGGCTGCGATCCCATCAGCCTCAGGTAAAACTCGGTCTTGCGAGAGATTAATTCAAAACTAAGGTAGGTGGCCATGGGTGGGGTCAAGAACTAGCAGTCATGGCAACACTCAGCCTCAGTGTGGCCGACCTTCAGTTGTGCTACAGTAATAAACACCGTCAGGGCAACCAGAGCAGCACTGTACGCCTGCAAAGGGACATGTTTGGAGCACAATAAGCAGTTAGGACAAACTAATCAGCAAAGCTAATCACATTGCTTAAAACGTTTATAGCCCCCCCCCACCTAGGTAAAACCAGACCCAGCCAGGCTCATGCGGGTCCACCGTGAGCCCTTTAATCTGCCGTCTCTGCTCCTGTTCCCACCCGAAAGCCCCCGCCCACCCAAGTGTGAAGGTGTTCATCATCCCCGTGCTCATGCACATCTCCCGTCTCCCTTCTCCAGCTGTGTCCCTAGCATGCACATCCACTTGCATGCACAGGAGTGGAACTTCCACCCCCCCCTCGTTTCTCCACCTCCTTCAGGCAAACGTGCGTAGCGCCCTCTGGTGGCCCCCTGCCAGCCTGCATGCCACTCACCTCGTTGTACTTGGCACAGTTGGTGAAGACGAGGCGCACGTCGGCCACAAACTCCTGCGGGCTCTGGTAGTGGTGCGTGTGCCAGGGCTCCAGCTTCCTCTTCACCAGGTTCAGGTCCATGGGCCGCTTGATGATCTTGTAGTAGTTGGGGACCTGGGGAGGGGTGTGTATATGCGCACGCACATACAGGCACACACAACCGCACACACAAACACACAAGCACGCACACACATACGCAAAGACAGACACACAGACGAGGATCAGATGACGCACTATGAGGTCCAGAGGAGATACAGGATGTGAGGTAAGATGATTGACAGCAGCGCTGACTTACAGAGGAGGAGACGGGCTCCTGGAACTCCACGCTCAGCTCGTGACAGAAGATGTACAGCAAGAGGCGCTCACACCTCTGCAAGAGCACAAGGACAGAGGGTCAATTCACGCCTTTATCTTCAGCATACCAACCATATCACCTCCAGAACACTGCACCTAGTACTTTTAATTGATGGAAAGAACTGGAATTTATCAATAAGTAACAAAATCTTTCAAACGTTCCAAGACTTGACTGTGCTTGCCAACAACGGACGGGGAGGGGGGGCAAAAAAAAAAAAAAATTCAAAACAGCAAACAGGAGGGTGACCGAAGAATGGTGAGTTTGTCCAATATTGGCGGCATATTTTTGAGACACTGTCTCACAACAACATGACCAGTTCTGGGAATAGTGGGGGCAAGGATGCACACCAGAGATAGTGTGGAGACGTTGAGTGGCATGAGCCAGCCTCCATGCAAAGGTCCTGAACTCAGTAAATGTATTCCAGAGGAAAAAACACTACTGAACTTTGCACCGATAATAATGCCCAAATTTGGTAAGAGCCAAAAATAAAAACCAACGATAAAAGGCTACATCACACACTACTGGGGAATCACCACCAGTTCAATGAAACTTGCAAACTATAACAACATAATGACAGAAATAACATGGTAACACATTTGGAGACTATTTTGAAAAGATGCAGATGAACAAGATGTCTTTTCTGCTACATATGCACACATTGCAGGACATATAGTTGTGTAAACTGAGGAAGTGACAAATTTACTGCAGAAAAAGCAACAAAAAATTTTCGTCGACACAAAAAGTCATAAGTCATCATCTGCAAATATACTGCGTGTGCTCCAATGAGTTCAAACACATCTTTGTCATCCACAGGGAATTCACTTCCTGTTGTACACACTGTGCGGGAAAGGTCTGGGAAAATCCTTGGGTGAATATTAAGATTTTGACATTTAAAACTACATTTTTTCAAAACTAGACCTACATGCAATGTCCAAAGAACAGTCTTTATACCCCCCACAGGGCTAAATTTTCCTTACTGGTTGGACTCCCTATAAGTTAATTTAATCATTCACTATCTTTACTGTTGACCTCTGCTCTGAAATAAGACATTACGAGCTTCTTTAGATCAGCGAGAAACAGGCCACAACTTTAGCACCCAGTTCATCTGAATAGTGATCATAAATAGCATTCACAGACACGTTCACTGTTTGAAAGGGACAGATACTCTCTGAACAGACATGTATTGTAGCAAAAAGAATCATTCATCTATCTGCAAGGTCTAGTCTATTGGGACCTTTACCTAGAATTTGAATAAGCAGGTAACCATGAGGGTGATGTTACAGATTTGTGCAAAAGAATAACACTCACACTAAATATTTGATTAATCAAAAACCCTCATTAACTTTACTCAAAACTTTCCTCTGAAACTTGTATCATGAGCGTTTGAAAATTCACCATTATTTCAAAACCAATCCTCTACACCCTCGAGCACCGAGAACTGCAGGATTTCCATCCTCCCTTTTTCCTGGGAGTCAGGTGTGAAGACTGAAGCACCTTAACCGTTCAGTTAATTACCCAGCAGAAAATAAAACCAGGGCTAGACTTGGTGACCCTTGCCCTACAGAAGCTACTCACCCTCTGGTCTTCGGGGCTGAGGGCCTTGTCGTTCTTGCTCTTCTTGCTGTCCTTGCTCTCCTTGCTCTCCTTGCTGTCCTTGTTCTCCTTGCTGTCCTTGTTCTCCTTGCTGTCCTTGCTCTCCTTGCTCTCCTTGCTCTCCTGCGTTGTGCCGCAGTCATACTCCACTTCTGGCTTTGACAGGTTTCGGCAGAAGGTGCACATCCATTCCCCACTGCCAGAGGAGGAGGATCAGAACACTCATTAGCAGTTAGCCTGTGTGACAGACGCACTAGCACACTACCCTCCATAACGGATATGACCAGCACACTACCCTCCATCATGGATATGCCCAGCACACTACCCTGCATAATGGATATGACCAGCGCACTATCCCCCATACAGATATGACCAGCGCCCTATCCTCCATACAGATATGACCAGCACACTACCCTCCATACAGATATGACCAGCGCACTACCCTCCATACAGATATGACCAGCGCACTACCCTCCATACAGATATGACCAGCGCACTACCCTCCATACAGATATGACCAGCGCACTACCCTCCATACAGATATGACCAGCACACTACCCTCCATACAGATATGACCAGCGCACTACCCTCCATACAGACATGACCAGCACACTATCCTCCATACAGATATGACCAGCGCACTACCCTCCATACAGATATGACCAGCGCACTACCCTCCATACAGATATGACCAGCGCACTACCCTCCATACAGATATGACCAGCGCACTACCCTCCATACAGATATGACCAGCACACTACCCTCCATACAGATATGACCAGCGTACTACCCTCCATAATGGATATGACCAGGACACTATCCTCCATACAGATATGACCAGCGCACTACCCTCCATACAGATATGACCAGCGCACTACCCTCCATACAGATATGACCAGCGCACTACCCTCCATACAGATATGACCAGCGCACTACCCTCCATACAGATATGACCAGCGCACTACCCTCCATACAGATATGACCAGCGCACTACCCTCCATACAGATATGACCAGCGCACTACCCTCCATACAGATATGACCAGCACACTACCCTCCATACAGACATGACCAGCACACTATCCTCCATACAGATATGACCAGCGCACTACCCTCCATACAGATATGACCAGCGCACTACCCTCCATACAGATATGACCAGCGCACTACCCTCCATACAGATATGACCAGCGCACTACCCTCCATACAGATATGACCAGCGCACTACCCTCCATACAGATATGACCAGCGCACTACCCTCCATAGAGATATGACAGGCACACTACCCTCCATACAGATATGACCAGCACACTATCCTCCATACAGATATGACCAGCGCACTAACCTCCATACAGATATGACCAGCGCACTAACCTCCATACAGATATGACCAGCACACTACCCTCGATAATGGATATGCCGAGCACACTACCCTCCATACAGATATGACCAGCGCACTATCCTCCATACAGATATGACCAGCACACTACCTTCCATACAGATATGACCAGCACACTACCCTCCATAATGGATATGACCAGCGCACTATCTTCCATACAGATATGACCAGCACACTACCTTCCATACAGATATGACCAGCGCACTATCCCTCCATACAGATATGCCCAGCGCACTACCCTCCATACAGATATGACCAGCGCACTACCCTCCATACAGATATGATCAGCACACTATCCTCCATACAGATATGACCAGCGCACTAACCTCCATACAGATATGACCAGCGCACTAACCTCCATACAGATATGACCAGCGCACTACCCTCCATACAGACATGACCAGCACACTATCCTCCACACAGATATGACCAGCGCACTAACCTCCATACAGATATGACCAGCACACTATCCTCCATACAGATATGACCAGCACATTACCCTCCATACAGATATGACCAGCACACTACCCTCGATAATGGATATGCCGAGCACACTATCCTCCATACAGATATGACCAGCACACTATCCTCCATACAGATATGACCAGCACACTACCTTCCATAATGGATATGACCAGCGCACTATCTTCCATACAGATATGACCAGCACACTACCTTCCATACAGATATGACCAGCGCACTATCCCTCCATACAGATATGCCCAGCGCACTACCCTCCATACAGATATGACCAGCGCACTACCCTCCATACAGATATGGCCAGCACACTACCCTCCATACAGATATGACCAGCACACTACCCTCCAGACAGATATGACCAGCGCACTACCCTCCATACAGATATGACCAGCGCACTACCCTCCATACAGATATGACCAGCGCACTACCCTCCATACAGATATGACCAGTGCACTACCCTCCATACAGATATGACCAGCGCACTACCCTCCATACAGATATGACCAGCGCACTACCCTCCATACAGATATGACCAGCGCACTACCCTCCATACAGATATGACCAGCGCACTACCCTCCATACAGATATGACCAGCACACTACCCTCCATACAGATATGACCAGCGCACTACCCGCCATACAGATACGACCAGCACACTACCCTCCATACTGATATGACCAGCGCACTACCCTCCATACAGATACGACCAGCACACTACCCTCCATACAGATATGAGCAGCACACTACCCTCCATACAGATATGACCAGCGCACTACCCTCCATACAGATACGACCAGCGCACTACCCTCCATACAGATACGACCAGCACACTACCCTCCATACAGATATGACCAGCACACTACCCTCCATACAGACATGACCAGCGCACTATCCTCCATACAGATATGACCAGCACACTACCCTCCATACAGATATGACCAGCACACTACCCTCCATACAGACATGACCAGCACACTATCCTCCATACAGATATGACCAGCGCACTACCCTCCATACAGATATGACCAGCGCACTACCCTCCATACAGATATGACCAGCGCACTACCCTCCATACAGATATGACCAGCGCACTACCCTCCATACAGATATGACCAGCGCACTACCCTCCATACAGATATGACCAGCGCACTACCCTCCGTACAGATATGACCAGCGCACTACCCTCCATACAGATATGACCAGCGCACTACCCTCCATACAGATATGACCAGCGCACTACCCTCCATACAGATATGACCAGCACACTACCCTCCATACAGATATGACCAGCACACTATCCTCCATACAGATATGACCAGCGCAATAACCTCCATACAGATATGACCAGCGCACTAACCTCCATACAGATATGACCAGCACACTACCCTCCATACAGATATGACCAGCACACTACCCTCGATAATGGATATGCCGAGCACACTACCCTCCATACAGATATGACCAGCGCACTATCCTCCATACAGATATGACCAGCACAGTACCTTCCATACAGATATGACCAGCACACTACCCTCCATAATGGATATGACCAGCGCACTATCTTCCATACAGATATGACCAGCACACTACCTTCCATACAGATATGACCAGCGCACTATCCCTCCATACAGATATGCCCAGCGCACTACCCTCCATACAGATATGACCAGCGCACTAACCTCCATACAGATATGACCAGCGCACTACCCTCCATACAGATATGACCAGCACACTATCCTCCATACAGATATGACCAGCGCACTAACCTCCATAAAGATATGACCAGCACACTATCCTCCATACAGATATGACCAGCACATTACCCTCCATACAGATATGACCAGCACACTACCCTCGATAATGGATATGCCGAGCACACTATCCTCCATACAGATATGACCAGCGCACTATCCTCCATACAGATATGACCAGCACACTACCTTCCATAATGGATATGACAAGCGCACTATCTTCCATACAGATATGACCAGCACACTACCTTCCATAATGGATATGACAAGCGCACTATCTTCCATACAGATATGACCAGCACACTACCTTCCATACAGATATGACCAGCGCACTATCCCTCCATACAGATATGCCCAGCGCACTACCCTCCATACAGATATGACCAGCGCACTACCCTCCATACAGATATGACCAGCGCACTACCCTCCATACAGATATGACCAGCGCACTACCCTCCAGACAGATATGACCAGCGCACTACCCTCCATACAGATATGACCAGCACACTACCCTCCATACAGATATGACCAGCGCACTACCCTCCATACAGATATGACCAGCGCACTACCCTCCATACAGATATGACCAGCGCACTACCCTCCATACAGATATGACCAGCACACTACCCTCCATACAGATATGACCAGCGCACTACCCTCGATACAGATATGACCAGCGCACTACCCTCCATACAGATATGACCAGCGCACTACCCTCCATACAGATATGACCAGCGCACTACCCTCCATACAGATATGACCAGCGCACTACCCTCCATACAGATATGACCAGCGCACTACCCTCCATACAGATATGACCAGCGCACTACCCTCCATACAGATATGACCAGCGCACTACCCTCCATACAGATATGACAAGCACACTATCCTCCATACAGACATGACCAGCGCACTACCCTCCATACAGATATGACCAGCGCACTACCCTCCATACAGATATGACCAGCGCACTACCCTCCATACAGATATGACCAGCGCACTACCCTCCATACAGATATGACCAGCGCACTACCCTCCATACAGATATGACCAGCGCACTACCCTCCATAGAGATATGACCAGCACACTACCCTCCATACAGATATGACCAGCACACTATCCTCCATACAGATATGACCAGCGCACTAACCTCCATACAGATATGACCAGCGCACTAACCTCCATACAGATATGACCAGCACACTACCCTCGATAATGGATATGCCGAGCACACTACCCTCCATACAGATATGACCAGCGCACTATCCTCCATACAGATATGACCAGCACACTACCTTCCATACAGATATGACCAGCACACTACCCTCCATAATGGATATGACCAGCGCACTATCCCTCCATACAGATATGCCCAGCGCACTACCCTCCATACAGATATGACCAGCGCACTACCCTCCATACAGATATGACCAGCACACTATCCTCCATACAGATATGACCAGCGCACTAACCTCCATACAGATATGACCAGCGCACTAACCTCCATACAGATATGACCAGCGCACTACCCTCCATACAGATATGACCAGCACACTATCCTCCATACAGATATGACCAGCGCACTAACCTCCATACAGATATGACCAGCACACTATCCTCCATACAGATATGACCAGCACACTACCCTCGATAATGGATATGCCGAGCACACTATCCTCCATACAGATATGACCAGCACACTATCCTCCATACAGATATGACCAGCACACTACCTTCCATACAGATATGACCAGCGCACTATCCCTCCATACAGATATGCCCAGCGCACTACCCTCCATACAGATATGACCAGCGCACTACCCTCCATACAGATATGACCAGCACACTACCCTCCATACAGATATGACCAGCGCACTACCCTCCAGACAGATATGACCAGCGCACTACCCTCCATACAGGATACGACCAGCGCACTACCCTCCATACAGATACGACCAGCACACTACCCTCCATACAGATATGACCAGCGCACTACCCTCCAT
Organism: Conger conger; assembly: GCF_963514075.1. Taxonomy (NCBI): domain Eukaryota; kingdom Metazoa; phylum Chordata; class Actinopteri; order Anguilliformes; family Congridae; genus Conger; species Conger conger. Next base: position 38,891,098 of record NC_083769.1, read on the forward strand.
ACAGATACGACCAGCGCACTACCCTCCATACAGATACGACCAGCACACTACCCTCCATACAGATATGACCAGCACACTACCCTCGATAATGGATATGCCGAGCACACTACCCTCCATACAGATATGACCAGCGCACTATCCTCCATACAGATATGACCAGCACACTACCTTCCATACAGATATGACCAGCACACTACCCTCCATACAGATATGACCAGCGCACTAACCTCCATACAGATATGACCAGCGCACTAACCTCCATACAGATATGACCAGCGCACTACCCTCCATACAGATATGACCAGCGCACTAACCTCCATACAGATATGACCAGCACACTATCCTCCATACAGATATGACCAGCACATTACCCTCCATACAGATATGACCAGCACACTACCCTCGATAATGGATATGCCGAGCACACTATCCTCCATACAGATATGACCAGCACACTATCCTCCATACAGATATGACCAGCACACTACCTTCCATAATGGATATGACCAGCGCACTACCTTCCATACAGATATGACCAGCACACTACCTTCCATACAGATATGCCCAGCGCACTACCCTCCATACAGATATGACCAGCGCACTACCCTCCATACAGATATGACCAGCGCACTACCCTCCATACAGATATGACCAGCGCACTACCCTCCATACAGATATGACCAGCGCACTACCCTCCATACAGATATGACCAGCGCACTACCCTCCATACAGATATGACCAGCGCACTACCCTCAATACAGATATGACCAGCGCACTACCCTCCATACAGATATGACCAGCGCACTACCCTCCATACAGATATGACCAGCGCACTACCCTCCATACAGATATGACCAGCGCACTACCCTCCATACAGATATGACCAGCGCACTACCCTCCATACAGATATGACCAGCGCACTACCCTCCATACAGATATGACCAGCGCACTACCCTCCATACAGATATGACCAGCGCACTACCCTCCATACAGATATGACCAGCGCACTACCCTCCATACAGATACGACCAGCACACTACCCTCCATACAGATACGACCAGCACACTACCCTCCATACAGATACGACCAGCACACTACCCTCCATACAGATATGACCAGCACACTACCCTCCATACAGACATGACCAGCGCCCTATCCTCCATACAGATATGACCAGCGCCCTATCCTCCATACAGATATGACCAGCACACTACCCTCCATACAGATATGACCAGCACACTACCCTCCATACAGATATGACCAGCGTACTACCCTCCATAATGGATATGACCAGGACACTATCCTCCATACAGATATGACCAGCACACTACCCTCCATACAGATATGACCAGCGCACTATCCTCCCTACAGATATGACCAGCACACTACCCTCCATACAGATATGACCAGCACACTACCCTCCATACAGATATGACCAGCACACTACCCTCCATACAGATATGACCAGCGTACTACCCTCCATAATGGATATGACCAGGACACTATCCTCCATACAGATATGACCAGCGCACTACCCTCCATACAGATACGACCAGCACACTACCCTCCATACAGATACGACCAGCACACTACCCTCCATACAGATACGACCAGCACACTACCCTCCATACAGATATGACCAGCACACTACCCTCCATACAGACATGACCAGCGCACTACCCTCCATACAGATATGACCAGCGCCCTATCCTCCATACAGATATGACCAGCGCCCTATCCTCCATACAGATGTGACCAGCACACTACCCTCCATACAGATATGACCAGCACACTACCCTCCATACAGATATGACCAGCGTACTACCCTCCATAATGGATATGACCAGGACACTATCCTCCATACAGATATGACCAGCACACTACCCTCCATACAGATATGACCAGCGCACTATCCTCCCTACAGATATGACCAGCACACTACCCTCCATACAGATATGACCAGCACACTACCCTCCATACAGATATGACCAGCACACTACCCTCCATACAGATATGACCAGCGTACTACCCTCCATAATGGATATGACCAGGACACTATCCTCCATACAGATATGACCAGCACACTACCCTCCATACAGATATGACCAGCGCACTATCCTCCATACAGATATGACCAGCACACTACCCTCCATACAGATATGACCAGCGCACTACCCTCCATACAGATATGACCAGCACACTACCCTCCATACAGACAAGCCCAGCGCCCGACCCTCCTGTATGGGCCCTCACCTGGGGGAGCAGCTGAGGGTGGGGATGTGGCAGGTGATGTGGAAGACTTTGGGGCAGCGCTCGCAGCAGAGCAGCTCGCCCCCGTTCTGGCACACGGCGCACCAGTCCTCGTTCGGATCGTCATCTTTCCCCGCCGCCGAGCCGTGGCTGTTCCCCTGCGCCCCTGCACCGGTGCCGCCCCCCCGGGGGGAGCGGTGGGTGGAGGAGGCCCCTCCGGGGGCCCGGCCGGCCCCGGGGCCCGAGTCCCCGTTGGTCAGAGCCTGAGCGCCGCTCCCGCTGGCAGTGGTGGTGGCGGTGGTGGTCTCTTTCACCGGGGCGGGGGCCGCGGGGGCCAGCGGCTGGCTGCTCTGCATCCCCCCCACCCGGCTGCACGCCCCCATGTCGTCACGGGGCTCAGACTTCACCTGCTCCCCCAGGGTCTTCAGCATGTCCTGCACGGAGCCCGAGGACACGGAGCCCAGCACCGGCAGCGGGGGCGTCAGGCTGCTCTCTGGGCTGCTCATCTGGAGGAAGAGGGATGAGGATTACCGACTGAGTATGAGTTACACACATTTCACCCACTGCATCCTGTCGTTTCCTGTTGAATTACGCCTGCAAATGTAAACCTTCATTATTTGCACTTGTTATTGAACATAATGTAGACGTATGTGATGTTCGGTCACAAATTCCAGGGCTTTGACTATATTTGCAGAGGCCCTGTAACACAGTGCTTTAATAGGAATACAAAATGGCCTCCTGACTGAAAGAGAGAACATTGAGAGAACTAATATGCTCCTTTTTGATTTAACAGGTATGTTTTTACCAGGCTGGTCACTTGAGATCAGAATGATATTTACAATGATGGCCTGAGGGCACAGGACAAACAAATGTAAACGATGCCATGTGATGAAATCTTAGAGCAGTAACCATGGGGATGGGGAAACTAAACTGGTCACGGGTGTGCATCAGGAGGGTCCTGGAATGAGTATAAGAGCGAAGTAAACATGACGCGTGTGCAAGATCAGAAGGACACCGCTAGTTCCTGTTTCCATCAGCTTCTCGGAAAGGAGAAGCCGGTAAAAGGACGGACTGACAGACAGACAGACGGACAGAGAGGCAGATTTCGGGCGGAGGTACCATGCAGGCGCTGCGTCTCCCGTCCTTGCCTCGCTCCACCTTCACGGTGGGCCCAGAGAAGCCACAGTCCTCCTCCACCCCCGGCTCCTGCTTCACCTTCACCTGCTGCTCCATGGCCGCAAAGGCAGGCCCTGCTCGCCCTGCGGAACCGCAGCTGTGGATATACACACACAAACAAGCGCACACACACACACACACACACACACACACACAAGCACACACACACAAGCACACACACACACGTATGTACAAACACACACACACACACACACACACACACACGTATGCACAAACCGACACAGACACACGCACAAACAGACACATACGAACGTAACAAACAGACACACACACGTACGCAAAAACAGACACACACACACGTACACAAAAACAGACACACACACACACACACACACACACAAGCATATATACACAGACACACAGACAGGCACACACGGACACAGGTAAATTAACATTCTTATGGCAGAATATACTCAGCAGTGCAAGTAAAAAACCCACTGAAAGTCCTCATTAGTGGGTGAAATGCCCCATTATACCGGACACGGCAGACTTATTATATTATATATAAGAAATCAGTTCTGAAAGTAAATATGAGTGAACAGCACAGCTTTAGTGAAGTATCGCTTCCAATAGCCACTGAAGAAGGTTGTATGCTTACAGCAATAGGTCATATTTGATGGAGAATATCCCAGATTACAGACATCACTGCAAAAGAGTTTAAATAAGGCGGAAGCAGACACTGTGAAATAAACACAGGTGTCAGAGCTCAGAGTTTGGGACAGAGGCGCACGTACCTGCCCCGGCTCCCTGTACTGGACGTGCTAGAGGGCCTGACTGGGGTGTGAGAGTTCGACAGACCTGGGGGACGAACGGAGAGAAACACTGAGAGAAAGGGAAGAGAGCAGAAAGGGGGGATGAACGGAGAGAAACGGTGAGAGATCAGAACGAGGAAAGGGAAGGACTTTGGTTTGGATGTCACTTCAGTTACTGCCCTCCCCTCCCTCCCACTGTGGTGGGGGGTGGAGAGGCAGAAGCAGGCATACGAGCGTGTGGAGGACCCAGAGGGGCTGTGGGGTGTTTTGGGGGGCAGTACCTGAGGACCCGGGGGAATGCGTGGAAGGCCCAGGTGACGGGTTCATGCTGGCAGCGAGATTGAGCTGCGGGTGTGTGCTGGCTGAAATGTAGCGGCTCAGGAGGTTGTCCAGGGTGCTGGAGCCGGCGTCCTCCAGCTGCAATCACACATCACCAGCGTCGTGAGAACAGGGACGCATTCAACGTTTCCCATCATGCATCACCAGCGTCATGAGAACAGGGATGCGTTCAACGTTTCCTATCACACATCACCAGCGTCGTGAGAACAGGGACGCATTCAACGTTTCCCATCATGCATCACCAGCGTCATGAGAACAGGGACGCGTTCAACGTTTCCTATCACACATCCTTATGACCATGATTATACTCCATCCGCTTTATAGCGAGGGGGGTCTTTGAGATTATACTGGGGTTGGGTCTGTGCCGTTACTGCAGGGGTCAGGTTTTCGGGGTGGTCTATGCTGTACCTGTATGGGGGGAATGTCGGGCAGGCAGGGCAGGTTTTCGGGGTTGGTCACAGACGGGATGAGCTCGATGGCGCTGACGATGGGGCTGGCGGGACCTCGGTGGGCGTGCGCACTCGCCATGCTGGCACTGGTGGGGCTGGTGGGATTGGCGGCGCTCACGTTGTGCAGGGACGCCACCGGGAAGGGCCCGGCGTGGCCCGGGTTTGAGTGCTGCAGGGAGGCAGGGGGTGGCATCGGGTCAAACCTCAGCTGCAGTCAAAACGGCTACGATAACGACCACTTACCTTTTTAAATCAAACGCTATCAGCAAGCAGTGGTATTAGTGTTATTATAGATTCTGTCATTCGGTGCAAAAGAATGGAACTTTCTGGAAAGCAATGTAATGCAACACAGGAACCACATAAAATAGGAGTACTCTTTAGGCAAGCGCTTCTGCAGAACTGTCCAGCAGGGGGAGCCACAGACACAGTGTGTAGATTCAACATTGAATAATGGAACAATAGAGAACCATTGTGTGCAACCCCGATATTACTTTAAAAATGTATCTTCTCTGAATGCACTGCATGGTTTAGACGCATTGGATAGTCCGAGCATTGGACGAAGTTTGTGGAGTTTAAAATGAAAAATATTTCACAGATTAAAAAAGGACAAAGCAAACTCCTTAAAGGGATGGATGGAAGACCCAGTAATCTACTCACACTTACTGAAATTAAACTCTGGAACAGAACTTTTCAGAATTTAAAATGGGACACCGAGATGACTTCTTCCCCTGTGCATTTGATTAACAATGCCCTGATTAACATTGATGGAAAAAGTCTGTTGCTCAACAGAGCGGCTCGATTACAAGAGGCAGTGATAAAATGGAAAACATAATAAGCATACAAGAGATATGAGCAGTTTAACACCACGTTTTTGCATTGCACACAAAACTATACAAAGGACAAAGAAAAACGTCTGTTGAGGTCGGAAGTGAAACTCGACCCCGTGCTGCAGTGTGGGCTGGATGACCCACGATCAGCCAAACGCGAACGGCGGATGACCCACGATCAGCCAAACGCGTACGCTGGATGACCCACGATCAGCCAAACGCGTACGCTGGATGACCCACGATCAGCCAAACGCGAACGGTGGATGACCCACGATCAGCCAAACGCTGGATGATGTGTGAAAGACAACTGCGCACTCTCCCAAAAGAAGAGACAACACAGCAATGGGACAGACTGGGAAAATTAATGAATAAATACACACTTTTTTTTTTTTGTAGCAACCCTTAGGCCAACCTTACTGAACTTAGGAGTACAAATCACCTTCTACAAGCCCGACAGAAATGCAGGGCATCCATAATCACCTCGCAGGATGATTAACAACATTTATAATCAACAGAACATCATGAAGATATACAACCATGACGATAACATCTTTTATTTCAGTGGACTATATTTAAGCAATAACTCACAACAGGCAGTGGTTATCATTGATAACATTTTCTTCAGAAGCTCTGCTCTGCTTTCTACGGTCTACAAGTTTTGGTCACGCTAAAACTGCCGGCTTACGGAAGCAAATCTCTCTCGCAAACCAATACCCGCATCAGACAGCTTCTGAATCACGTGGAAGCGGAGGCAGTGTGTAGCTGTGAGTCCCTGGCTTGCCTGCAAATTCTTGGCAACATTGGTGTAAGGTGATTGATGCGCATCGGCTAGCATCTAACGGTTTTTCATTTTGACTCGAATGGCTGCTTCGCCATGGAGTGATACTTGAAATAGAACTGTAAACAAACAGAACTTACAGCAGTGGTATATAGAAATTTTAGCACTGCTATCAGATTGCAAGATTCTTCCTGCCCATTTTATAACGCTCAGTATCCAATTTATATATAGCACAGAACGGTATCCTTGGTGCAACATTAAGAGACTGATGGTAATATGAAAATGTAGAATCGTCATGATTTACTCAAGAATTTTACCATTTTCGTTCTCTTTAAACGCAAGGGTAGATGTGCCATTACTCAATTTAAATTTCTCATCAGATAAATCTAACTCATTTGAAGATATGCACTTGCTTCAAAGGAGATTATATCTTGTAATTAGGATTTTATCCTACTTAATATGAGAGACATTGCTAAGCTGGTCTTTAAATGAATGCGTTGCAATACTGGATCTTTAAAAAAATATATTTTTGAAAGTGTATAAATAGGGTTGTTCTGCATGCATTCTCCCCCATTAACTATGTTGTCCAAAATGTAGATTTTACAAGCATTACATTACTGATTCACATCTGGATAAATGTAGTCATGCCTTTTAACAAACTAACATTCCAGCTGGCCTACCGGTCTCTGTAGGTATAGATATATAATGTTAGTCTAGTTGGTAGGTGTAGGTGTAGATTCTGTAGGTGTACCTAGGTGGCCTACCCGTCTCTGCACATGTAGATTTACAACAGAACACCCATGTTTAAATTTATGACAGGATGTAGCTGGCCTACCCATCTATGTAGGAGTAGATTTATAACAGGATGCAGCTGGCCTACCTGATTTGGTTGCTGTAGATTTATAACAAGATGCAGCTGGCCTACCAGTCTCTGGAGGTGTAGGTTTATAACAGAACACAGCATGCATTCCGGTCTATGTAGGAGTAAAGTTCTAACAGAATGCAGCTGGCCTACCCATCTTTGTAGGTGTACATTAATAATAGGACGCAGCTGGCCTACCTGTCTCTGTAGCTGCGGCTGCATCATGGGGTACTGCTGGCCGTTGTGTCGGGGCTGGGCGGTCTGCATGCGGCCCTGCCCCGGGGGCATGCGCAGGTGGTGTGTGGGGAAGCCCATGTGTGAGGAGCCGTTCACCCCCCCTCTCTGCAGGGCCTGCATGCTGATGAGCCTGGGGGGCTGGAGGGAGAGAGAGAGCGAGAGGGAGCGAGAGGGAGCGAGAGGGAGCGAGAGGGAGCGAGAGAGAGCGAGAGAGAGCGAGAGAGAGCGAGAGAGAGCGAGAGAGAGCGAGAGAGAGCGAGAGAGAGCGAGAGAGAGCGAGAGGGAGAGAGAGAGGGAGAGAGGGAGAGAGGGGGAGAGGGGGAGAGGGGGAGAGAGAGAGGGGGAGAGAGAGGGGGAGAGAGCGAGGGAGAGAGCGAGGGAGAGAGAGGGAGAGGGAGATGTCAGATTGGGCCCGCACTGAGACTTACAGGGCAGGCAGGGCAGAATAAGGCGCCATTTAACAGAGGAGTGCCGTGACACGTACACTCATCAAAAGCAACAATTCCTCAAAAACGACTCGCGAACACACTAGTAACTGAGCAACCTCACCTACTCGCAACGTTTTTGGGAACAGTGTCTCATTTAAGGCAGTAGCTAATTAATTAAATTTACTCAATTCATGCAACGTTAAGCCACTCCTCAGGCTCAGAGCACATGTCCTACTGAGAATAACGGACGGAGGCCACGTCGGCGGTGGGGTTATTTCGGGTACCTGTTGCTGGACCATCTGCGGGCCGGCCTGGCGGGGGTGCTGGGAGGCCATCTGGGAGGCGATGCGCATCTGCTGCTGGATCTGGGCCTGCTGCTGGGCCTGCTGCTGGGCCTGTTGCTGGGCCTGCGCCGCCTGGGCCTGCTGCTTCTGGGCGAACGCAGCCTGCTGCATGTGCTGCAGCCGCAGCTGCGCCAGGTTGATCTGCCCCGGGTGCTTCCCGCCGCCGTGCCCGTGCCCCGGGGAGATGGGCCCCACCATCACGTTGGGCGGGTGCACCGACGGGGGCATCTTCTCGATCACCAGGTTACCTGCGAGGGACGGGCGACGGGACACCACACGCCGCTTCGTCACTAACGGTCAAAAGCCGCTTTATCCTTCCCTTCGCACGGTCGCGCGAGTTCGCCCGTTATCGCGAGCTAATTCAGTTAGCGGCTCGCGGAGAAAAAGAGTAACACTTTTCAAGGACAATGAATACAGGCCCGTGTGTGTTGGGGCGGGGTGGGGTTATGGGGCTGTGTGCGTGTGTGCAGGCACGGAGAGCACTAGTGACACCAACAACACACAAAATAAAGATGACACAAAACCACTACTTCAACATTTTCATTATCCGTGCACCGCCGTACAACAGAACAGCGAGACGCAGTAATTGGGTTATTGGGTCTCCGCAGAGTGCAGTACAGACAGGCGTGTTCCACTCACCCAGGTTGACCACGTTCTTGGCCCAGAAGGTGGGGTCGCAGAAGAAGCGCACCGCCCCATTGGCCTGGGGGACAGGGTCCAGGCGGGCCTTCAGGATGTACCGCAGCTGATAGGTGATCTGCAGAGAGAAGAGCACTGATCACCTGGCTGTAGCTCACCTGGTCACAGTTCACCTGGTCAGTGACTCGTTTAAGGCAGTGAGGAACGCAAACTATATGCTTTTTTTGTATTTCTGCAGCATTTCTAATGCAATTTTAGTCAAGGCCTTCAAGAATGAAAAAAGCACATTTTCAAATTGAAAATTTAACATCACAATGCATCTCCAAGTTCATTTATCCAAGACTGCATGCTTTTGCGAATGCAGATGCCCTGTAGTTCAGGCGGCTTTGATGCGTATAGACGAGGAGACTGGGCGAGTTTCACAAAACACATAAAGCCAGAGAAAATGAAGCACCTTCAAGCACTCCGTACTAAATACAGGCCCTTTCTCAACCTTCACATTTCCATTTTGGAAATCAAGCACGTTCGAGCTTTTCAAGTAGCCTTGATATTGAGTAATTGCGGCTGAACTGGCCCATTAATTCAGCAGCTTCCAAAATCACTGCTCTGAGCAAATGGCACTAGTGCACTTCAACACAAAGTACAGGCGCATGAATCATTTTAGAAAGGAAGCCAAACGAGCCCGTTACAACCAATGAGAGCCAGTGTGTACGTGAGAGAGAAGTGTGCATGAGCGTAGGTGTACCAGACTCTGCTGCAAAGTAATTTGGACTGTGTAGAGTAATTTGGAGCGTGTAGAGTAAATTGGACTGTGTAGAGTAATTTGGAGTGTGCAGAGTAAATTGGACTGTACAGTAATTTGGAGTGTGTGGAGTAGATTGCAGTGTAGAGTGTGAGGGCGTCCCAGTCTCTTGCTGTGGAGTAACTTTTAAGGTGCAGGGTGCAAGTAGGAAGTGTGTAGAGTGTGAGCGTTTACCAGTCTCTTGCTATGGAGAAGGAGTGAATAGAGGGTGTAGGGTGTAAGTAAGGAGTGTGCAGTGTGCAAGTGTTTACCAGTCTCATGCTGTAGAGTAAGTAGGAGTGTATAGAGGGTGTAAGTAGGGAGGGTATAGAGTGCCTGAGTGTTTACCAGTCTCTTGCTATACAATAAGTAGTGAGTGTACAGAGTACGAGGGAGTAGGGTGTAAGTAGGGAGGGTGTAGAGTGTGTAGAGCGTGTGAGTGTAGGGTGTAAGTAGGGAGTGTGTAGAGTGTGTAGAGTGTAGGGTGTAAGTAGGGAGTGTGTAGTGTGAGTGTAGGGTGTAAGTAGGGAGTGTGTAGAGTGTGTAGAGTGTGAGTGTAAGTAGGGAGTGTGTAGAGTGTGTAGGGTGTAAGTAGGGAGTGTGTAGTGTGAGTGTAGGGTGTAAGTAGGGAGTGTGTAGAGTGTGTGAGTGTAGGGTGTAAGTAGGGAGTGTGTAGAGTGTGTGAGTGTGTGAGTGTAGGGTGTAAGTAGGGAGTGTGTAGAGTGTGAGTGTAGGGTGTAAGTAGGGAGTGTGTAGAGTGTGTGAGTGTAGGGTGTAAGTAGGGAGTGTGTAGTGTGAGTGTAGGGTGTAAGTAGGGAGTGTGTAGAGTGTGTGAGTGTAGGGTGTAAGTAGGGAGTGTGTAGAGTGTGTGAGTGTAGGGTGTAAGTAGGGAGTGTGTAGAGTGTGTGAGTGTAGGGTGTGTAGGGTGTAAGTAGGGAGTGTGTAGAGTGTGTGAGTGTAGGGTGTAAGTAGGGAGCGTGTAGGGTGTGTGAGTGTAGGGTGTAAGTAGGGAGTGTGTAGGGTGTAAGTAGGGAGTGTGTAGAGTGTGTGAGTGTAGGGTGTAAGTAGGGAGTGTGTAGAGTGTGTGAGTGTAGGGTGTAAGTAGGGAGTGTGTAGAGTGTGTGAGTGTAGGGTGTGTAGGGTGTAAGTAGGGAGTGTGTAGAGTGTGTGAGTGTGTGAGTGTAGGGTGTGTAGGGTGTAAGTAGGGAGTGTGTAGAGTGTGTGAGTGTGTGAGTGTAGGGTGTAAGTAGGGAGTGTGTAGAGTGTGAGTGTAGGGTGTAAGTAGGGAGTGTGTAGAGTGTGTGAGTGTAGGGTGTAAGGAGGGAGTGTGTGAGTGTAGGGTGGAAGTAGGGAGGGTGTAGGGTGTTTACCAGTCTCTTGCTGTACAGTAAGGCAGTGCTGCTGCCGTTGCTGATGGCCCAGTGGGTGAAGGACAGCACGTGCAGGATCTGCTGTGCCAGGATGTTTATGTCCCTCTGCTGGCTCAACAGCTTCATGCTGCGCTCCTTCGTCACGCTCTGCAGGGAGGAGGAGCGGCGGAAACTAACGTTAATCACGGTGGAAACTAGCCCCAATCACGGCACAAACTAGCGTTAATCACGGTGGAAATTAACGTTAATCACGCCACGTCTTCACGTTAAAAGCTATTGAAACGACAATGGTGATTTTCCCCCCGCTCAATATTCAAGAAGCAATTGCAGCAGGTTGAATTATTTCTTAAATGCCGGCATAGTTATATTACAATGAACACCCGCCAACACCAGGATCCGACTCCAATTATGTTTGAATGAATTGCAGACATTCAGAGACTGTCTGGCACTGTGGCTCTTACTCACTCAACCAGCTTACAACTCAAGGGCAAATGCGCTTCAAAGCATTAATGGCAAGGACAATCAACCATTTCTTTAGCTAGCTTATTTAGCCAGCTAAATTAAGTTAATGTGTAAAAAAACTATCTTGAATAGGTCTTTCTTGAAAAACATATGAACTTCTGGGAACAGCCCAATTTAAAAAATATATATGGCTAGTTATATTAGCCATCTAGCAGAGTGACCCACACATTTCTCAAATCTCAATTGATTCTTCATAGCTTGCCAGTACAACAAACTCACAAGTGTATTACCTGTCGTCAGCTAACAAATATAGCCATTCAGAATGAAAACTGTGCAGGCATTCACTCACTAGAAAAGGTTATCCATACCCGTAAACCGCCCATCCAATCAAAATACAAAAGTATTTATTTTTTTTCTGACTAACATTCCAGTGACTAACACCCTGTAAAAATCCAGTTGTCATGCCAACAAGAATAAGAGACCGTGACCCGACTAGGAGTGGCACTGACTCAAGCACGCCTGAAATCAGACCCAAGCGGGCATGACAACCGCAGCAACGAAAAGTGACGAAGACGCCAAACACGGACCCGGCAGGCTGCGACTCGCCTCCGCTGACTCACTTACATTACATTACATTACATTACAGTACAGTACATTACAGTACATTACAGTACATAACATTACATTACATAACATTAACATTAATGGCATTTGGCAGAGCGACGTACAGTTGATTAGACTAAGCAGGAAACAATCCTTCCCTGGAGCAATACAGGGTTAAGGGCCTTGCTCAAGGGCCCGACGGCTGTGCGGATCTTATTGTGGCTACACCGGGGATCAAACCACCGACCTTGCAGGTCCCAGTCATGCACCTTAACCACTACGCTACAGGCCGCCCTACTCACCATTCCTGACTCCAACACACTCCGCTTACCCAACAGTGACTCACTCACCATTCCTGACTCCAACACACTCCGCTTACCCAACAGTGACTCACTCACCATTCCTGACTCCAACTCACTCCGTGTGGCCAGCAGTGACTCACTCACTCACTGCGAATGACTCACTCGGTGATTCGCTGTGCCTGACTCATTGAGATTGGCTGTGGCTGGCTGAGAGCGAGGACCGGATGACGCGGTCGGTGTTCTCACCTCCAGCTGCTGCAGCAGGGACTTGCCCTTCTTGTTGATCTCGTTGATAAGCGTGAATACTGCGATCTTAATCTCATGCTCCACTTTCTTATGGGTCTCATTCACCTCTTTAATCCTGCAAGGGAAGGAGAAGGGGAGAGTAATGTATCTCAGGCGTTTACACACTTCTAAAAGCGCCCACACTGATATGAACAGTATTTTGCGATGTACAAATGTAAAGGTCTGGTCATTTTACATTTTGAAGAAAATGCTCTTTTGCTTTCACCGGAGCGAGCAGGGGCAGCAGTCATCCATTGTTATTCTTGTAATGGTGAACGGCTAAGCTCGGGCAACAGTGGAGTTGCTCGTATACCGTTCAGGCAGGTTGAGGCATCTATTTAAGCCAGGCTCGCCTCCAAACCTCCTGGGCAGATTTTGATTTTCACTTTACACGAGCCCCAGGTGACTCCAGTAGCAGACGCATGTCTCCCCGGAGCTGGATCCAAGACCAGGTGTGGAGCCGCGTCATCCATGCTCTTTACCCCTTCCCGCACAAACTGTGGGACTAAAGCCAGTGCTTCAAGGTAAATCCCCAACCGACATTTTTAAAAACAAACGGGAAAACACCAAACGGTAACGTGAGTTAGCCAATAGCTGGCTACCTGTTTGCAGGTTTGTAGGCCAAGCTACCCCCAGCCCCATCTGAACTGAAACTGAAACGGCACTACAAATTCAAACACGGGTCATGTCATTTCCTATCCTCTGAGATCGTCTGAGCAACCGCGAGTCGCTCGTTACATCAGCGCATTCATTGTTTTGAGAGTTTGCATTAAGGGCGAGGCAGGGGGAGTGAATGTGACCTGGGCCCCCTCTGGAAAAGACCCCCAGGTACACGTTTGCAATCCCACCCCCCCCCCCCCGGACCATGATCGAAGAGACTCCACTGAAAGCCAGAGTACAAACAAAAAGCCCAGATTGCGCTGGGTTAATTGCTACTTTGGATGTTCGTGATTTAAGAATCTAAGACTTTAGCACTAATTGTAAGCAGCTCTGGAAAAGAGCATCAGCTCAAACCCTACAACATGCAATATATTTTTTCCTCATTTGCAGAAAAAAATGCTCCAATGACATTTGGGCCAAGCCTAAAATTAGAGTGGAATTTGCAAAGAGAAGATGAAGTGCAGTGCAGTGAAGATTCATGTCAAAAGAATGTAAACCACATGTAAAGTCCATGTGGATTATTCACAACTGCAAATGAGCACACAAATCATTGCTGTTTTTGGCAAATAAATATTAACCTGTTTATCCATAGGTTCATTCATCATGCTATTCTTGGAAATTACTAAATGAGATCCACCAATAAGACTAGTTTAAAAAGAGATCAAATTTGATTCACCCATAAGATCTGTTAAAAATGAGATCCATCCATAAGACCCGTTTAAAATTAGATTCACCCATAAGAAGCTGTGCATTACCTGCTTTGCACCTGAGATGCTGAGAAGTGAACATAGTTCTTCTTCTCCTGCAGTTTGGCCATGAAGGTCTCGATGATGCCCTTCTGATTCTGGAAAGCTTCCTCCAAGAACTGGTACCTGCCAGGAGAGACACGAGGTTTGAGTGCGATGGACAGCATGGCACTCACTCCACTAATTTACAGGTGTTATCAGACCACTTCCGTCACCCTTAACCGCAGCCTGTGACTGAGTCCGAGGCGACCAGGGCACAGTTGTATGCAGACATCCTACTGACCGCAGCAGAGTCCCTGCCTTGGAATGGCAAGCCAATTATGCCAAACTCGGCTTTGGAATGACCAGGATGCAAAACCTGGTCCTCGGTGTGGAACTGTAACAAACTGATGCCAGCATCAAGGTCCGTTACTCTAGCCGTGGTCAATGTGGCTGCCGACTGCTTTCAACTTTGAAATTGTATTTAGTGCGTATATTTTGTCTGTTATGGTATCGATTTTTATGTTTTACTCCTGACAGCGTGGGACACAACGTCCTTAGCTGAAGTGAAATAAGAAGCACACAGGATGTATGTTGTAACATAGGAGCCCTTTCAATATGCCTCAAAATCTTACATCCAGTCGACAAGACCAAATACCAATAAGATGATGGGAAAAATGTTTGATAAGGAAAACAGGCGAGAACTCGTCCAAAAGCAAGGCACTGCATTGCGCAATGCCTGGGACACATCTGCAAAGCAAATCTCTGGGGCCCAAGGGCAGCGCCTCAGATGCCATGGGGAAAAACACATCTCCACCCTGGGAAGGGCCTCCCTTTGACTCCGCCTGACCTCCATTTCACTGCACCGCTGCATAATTATCACATTCAAAAAGCACATTTGTGTCTCTTTCGGTTGCGTTTGCATATAGCAGAAGGGGTTTTGGAAATAATCCAAAACGAGGACCATGAGGAATTCGGTGAATGCTTGACACGATAATCTTTACGGCTCAGCGACACTTTGGAAATAGTGATTGGAATCTGATCGTGTTTAATGATCTTATTTAAAGGTACAATAGGTAACATTTTTTGTGTTAAAACATTGCTACAAGACCATTGTAAATCCCTTCCCATCATTGAAAAAGAAAGGCTCATTGACATGTTGACTCTGCCTGTGTTTATAGTCCTTAAATTCGGGTTGAATTTAAGGACTATACTATAGAGTTGACGGACCTACCAAAACATTGTATAGCTGTACAATAATTCAAGCTCATTGGTTGAAATTTGGTTCTTGTTGCCACAGCCAATGGCGTTTCAATGTCAGCACATTCACAGAGAAGGGGTGAGAAACAGTGTTGTGGTTTGAGGGCGTTTGTTTCTGAAATTCCTTTCTTGACCATTACGAGTCCAAAATTACCTATTGTACCTTTAATTAAACAAAACACTAAGATTGAGACGCATACCTATATTGAATATTCAAAGATAATCAGTTAGCCTAGTAAATGCAACCTTTCCACACTACATAATAAGGACACGTTACAGATCAGGAATGCGGCAAAGCTGATTACCAATCCGTTATGGTGAGATAATACTTGGAACATTGTGAAATTGTTTCAAATGAGAATATAGAGAGGCTATCTACAAGAAACCATTAATCTTAATTTCCTTATTATGAATTAGCTTTCCAATTTTGTCTTAAAAATTACAGGGTGATTATGTTACTCATAGATTGATTCTCTGGAAAATGCTAATTGCCCTAGAAAACATTCAGGATTTGTGAATAACAACTACAACTAACAACATACAGTATTATTACAATATGCCCAATATGAAAACAAATCAGGAAGTCATTAAATAAATCACAAACCACAATGGTCATTAGAAGGGAGGCAAATGCCTCAATGAATCGATTCTGATTTAATAAGAAACAAATTGATTTGATTCTTTTGATACAATTCTACCCATTTCATTACTAATTCTTTTGAAAAGATTGATGCATTCAAATTGAAGCCTTTGAATTGCCACCTTAAGATCGATGCATCGCGGTAGACCAATACATACGATTAAATCAAAATCTTTGTTAAAATAATTGTTAATGTTGAAATCCCATTCTGATGAGTCTATGACTCCACAGACACATGATCATGCAATGTAGAAAAAAAGAAAAAAAGAAAAAGAATCATTTACAGTGACTGTAACACTGTATAATCACTATTACAAATACATTACTAATCTAATAAACGTCTTAATTAAACCACAAGATAAAGAAGTAAACTTCATTTCTCTGAATTTATGAACAGGAGACAAATTACATTTCCTTCTGAGGTAAAGCATGTGATTGTGAAACACGAGGCCCTGAGGTCTGACAACATGACTGTAATTTGATGACGCATTTTCACTTCGAGGTCACTCCTCATTGGCTGCCCACTAAACAGACTGACTACTGCTTGGTTAAAATCCACACCACCATCATGCATATTACAAATTGTTTTGTATGCACAGGGTTTTATACATACATAAAACATGCACGTTGCTCAAGTCAATAGCCACTTCATTAATTACACCTCAGCTTAACTACATTCTAAACCATGCGTACACCCAAACAGATTGTAGGCAGGATCCTTGAACCTCATACACCAGGGTGGTACTGAATATGTTAAAAGGATCTATGTGAGGATGCAGCATACTATTAGGGTACTCAAGAAGACCCACAAGACTATAGAATCAGTAGAAATAATCCTACATCAGATAAAAGGCAACCATTTTAACATTTACAACAGCAATGCAATAATTACATTTAACAATGGTTATAGGCCAAAAGTACTAATTAACAGCAGAAATACTGTAGGATAGCAGTGGAAATGATCAAGCTCCCAGGACATAAGCTTTCCATTTGGGAGACATTTTGGGGCCCTCCAGAGTCACACATCCGCAGGACTTATAATAAACCATATCCTTCCACATGAAAACTGAATAAAAGCTAAAGAGTTTTGCTAGTATTTAATAGTTTATACCGCATCGCAATATTGCCAACATATTAATACGATTTGATACATTCAGGTCGGGCCTATATGGAATTGTGTATTAATACCTGAATTATGAATTATGCATAAATACTTTAAGACGCATAGCAAGACCTATTTTTGCAACTTAGATAAAGTTTCTTCATTCATGCCCAATATCACTAACTTTTTTCCCCGTGCAATGGCTTGCAAAGTTCAGCTTAAAGTCAATTTGCCAATTTAACTAAATAAATAAATAAGTCAGGTTTTTAAAATAGAAGATGCATCACTACAATGTAGCTGCCACGGTTTAGCCAACCAGCAAATTAAAGCCGCTAAATACCACCTTAAATAATGAACCGTTTGTAGTGTTGTTAAAAAGAGAATTTCATTCCTGGTCATAGGATTGGGCATTACAAACCTTTCAAATTTCATTATTTCTTGAGTCGTTTCATTTTTGAAATTATATATAATATAATATTTTATTTATTTATATATATATATATATATATATATATATATATATATATATATATATATATATATATATATATATATATATATATATATATATATATATATAAAAAATGTATTATTATTATTATTTTTTTTAAACATAGCACCTGGTTATTTTTACGGCCCGAAAGAGCAAAACTATTTTGTACAATGTTCCAGCTGTGTACTATTGCGAGTCTTCTCAGCTGTGGAACCTGTCCCCGCAGCCAAGGGACCAATTCCTCACTCTGTCTCCTTCCCTCTCCGTTTCATCAGGCTAACGGCTCCCGCGCTGAAATTCTCAGAAGTCATTTAACAGTCATCATTACAGCTCCGACTGCAGCCCAAAGCACTGCGATCCACTTTCATCCAGCCTTCCACTATTATGTCCACAGCAACACAAGACCGGGTACACCAGGCAAAGTTTAAATTACACCTCGCTTTCTTTCTATCAAGTGAGCTAAAAACAGACCCGTTTTTAAAGTTCAGAGGCAAAGGGACATTTTCTAAAGCAGAAACATAGAGACACACACAAACACACATACACACACACTATATGAAGAAAAGAAAAAAGGGGGGCTATGAAGTGGAGATTGTGGCAAGAAAAACAAAGCAACAGTGAAGCAAAACATTAGTGGCTTTTTGCACATAATGTTACCTTAATCCATAAATGGCTTGGTTAAATGGCATAAAGGCTAGAAAAAATAAGATGTTGGATTTTGTGTAATAATGAATCATGGGAAATTGGGCAATGTTTTGTTATTGATGTGGTTTGATTACTCCTTAATGCAACATGTGGATCATGGGCAACTTTCCTTGACTAACAATCAATTCTCTTAATACCAATAAACCATTGACCAATGAAATGTTGATCACCAATTTCATTTAATCTTATTTTTATTATTATCAAAAAAGTGAGCAGTATGTTCTTATATCCATAGATATAAGACCATACTCTATTTAGTTCTCTCTGAATTCAAAGAATATTGACAGTAATGAATCATGATTCTGCAGTTTTAATGCTTGTGAATCGATGAAGTCTCTTATTTGCATTCTGTAATGTGATGAAAGATACAACAGGAGATTAATTTACCCAAATTAAACCTGCAAGTAATTCCAAAGCTTTCCCAAGGTCATCCCATGTGGTACCTTTCTTGTTCTTCACACCAGGTTACAGAATGCAAAATACGACAAAAAAATGCCATTACAGAGAACAGTCTTGGCTCAGAGGAAAACACCAACTGCAACATCAATTGCACCAGATTTGGCACAAACCGAGGTCTGTTTACCAGTGTAATTCACTGCTTGATTAGTAATGAAGAAAAGTGGAAACAGGTTGAGGGCAATCAGTTTAAACATACAGGCCCAGGAAGCACACACACACACACACGCGCGCGCGCATTCACAGACACAGACAGACAGAGACAGACAGAGACAGACAGAGACAGACAGAGACAGACAGAGACAGACAGAGACACACACACACACACACACACAGTCACACACAGTCACACACAGTCACACACAGTCACACACAGTCACACACAGTCACACACAGTCACACACAGTCGCACACAGTCGCGCGCATTCACAGACACACAGACACACAGACACACAGACACACAGACACACAGACACACAGACACACAGACACACAGACACACAGACACACAGACACGCGGTGATATGACCGCAGAGGAGCTGGGGTCTGTGCAGAGTCTCACAGCTGCAGTGCTGGAGTGCAGAGGAGCGCAGGTCTGCATAGACTGGCTACTTCACCCCCAGCAGGACACGCATCTAACTTATGCTACAGCCTTTGGAGCTGCGGTTGCCAGGGGCAACCGAAACACTGCAATCCACATACCAGTCAACTGCA
>NC_083769.1:38913257-38945757 GCF_963514075.1 Conger conger
ATTATTATTTTTTTTTTTTTATCTTCTCATGGTTGAGCATTCCACATATAGGCAGAGGCAAACAGGCCACTGAAGGCGTTATAACACCCGAATTCCAGATAGCCAATGAAAATGCATGCTTTGTACAGGGCCGACCAATCAGGATGGTATTGCTTCGATGCGTCGCGTCCCAGTCCTCAGTTAATAACCCAGCCGAGGCGACAGCACGTTTACCTGAAGACACCTCCTCCTTCTTGCGTATTTTATGGTCCTTGGTGAACTTCACCCGCTGGTGCGCCTCGATGCAGGTCTTGCACAGCCACTCCCCGCACTCCACACAGAAGCCCACCGCCCCGGCGTTGTCCTCGCAGCTGGTGCACACCTGCGCAGGGCCGACACAAACCAGATACAGCCAGAGCCCACGTAAACGCCCGGACTACCGCCCCACGCCACGGTGCCTTCACCACCCCAGACCGGCGCCAAGCCTCCCTCTCTTCCACAGCAACTTTCCCACCGCCAAAAAAATTCATATATATACACATATATACAAACAAAATCTGTTGCATCGGTTGTAAATCATGCAAAGCAAAACCAGGCAGAATTTCCCTGGGAAATGGCTGCCTCCAAGGCCCACAGGCCCCGCCCACCTGGGTGGAGTTCTCGTCCGAGCCACTGGAGCCCTCTGAGGTGTCTTTGACGAAGTAGTTATCCACGATGTCGCTCTGCTTGTAATCCTGGAGGCACACGGAGCAGCGCATGACGTTCACTGGAGGGGGGGGGGGGGGGGAGAGAGGGGGGCGGGGGGGGGGGGTGAGTACAGCACCAACGGATAAACACTGAGGAAACACGGATCAACAGCACTGAGGAAGACACCGGCACAGAAATGTGCTTAATTACGGAGGAAATTATGCGTTTTATAATAACAAATCAGTCGGATAATTGGATAATCTCCATCCGCAGCATTAAAGGATCCCACAGCTGAAAGGTTGACTCGTTATTTTATTTCTTTCCCCAGTGCACAGCATTATCACCCCAACCCCCAACTAATCCCAGATTTGGCTTACACCCCAGACTACCAGAAATGCACTTCAGATATGCTGATGTTATGCTCAGATAGCGTGTGCAGTGTTGCCTGTATTTCAGGAGAGTGGAGGGTTCAGTGTACCAATATGCTCAGGCATTCAAACAGTGCAGGAAAGAGAGAGAGAGAAATAAACAAAACTAGTTAAACCCCCCCCCCTCCGACCCTTCCCCCCACAAACCGCTCACACTCCCTGACAGCCCATCAATTAATCCCCCACTGCCTACCCCTCCCCCCACAGCCCCTCAAAGTCGTTGACAGCCCATCAATTTCTCTTTCCCTGCACCTAACTGGCTGCAGCAGAAACCAGCCTAGTCCGGTTTGAGCCGGTCTGCACTGGCTTGTGCTGCTCACAGCCGGTTTGTCTGAGCCGCAGCTGCAGGAGGCTGTGAGTTATCGGCGGTGTGTGCAGCTGGAGGGAGATTATGTTGTGACTGCCGTGCGGTGGAGTCAGTGTGCAGTGGCACTGCAGCTGTGTCAGTGTGTGCCGGGGCAAGCTGGAGCAGCCGCGCAAAACACAAACCACAGCGAGCGCCCAGCCCAGCTGCCTCCATTCAAATGGCCCAGGCAAAACCTGCCCAAAGCCTGCACTGAGATTCATTCAAATGGGACATATAAATTAAGGCTCAAGAGACAGCTAAAAACGGATCTGAAGCGCACGACACAAAAACATCAGCAGATTCAAAAATAAAAATAAAAATATAATCATATAAAATACACAGCAAAAACCTTCTTTACTGCAAAACGGCGCTATCAGTGTGTTTACAGATGAAATGTCAGAGAGCTTTGGGCTGGACTGGAGCGGGAGGCTCCGGAGGGTGGAGGAGCGATGGCTGCACACAGAAGCCCCGCCGTCGCCGGCCCTCATTCTGCCGCCAATCAGAGGAGATTGCAGCTGATTGGATGCAGCGTGATGGCGGGCCTGAAATGGAGGGAAGTCTCCGCAGGCAATCAGCTGCCAGCCCCAGGGCTGCCCTCCGAGAGGAGAGGGAAGGACGTGCGCGAAGCATCGAAATAAGAGCGCGCGGCACAGACCGCTGGGTTAGGACACCTGCTGAAAGGCCCAGAGGGCGAGGTCGTTCTCTCGCCACAGTGCGGTGCGGCCCGCAGCACGTGCCAAATCTGATACCGAAGGCATGACACCGCCAATCAATTCCACCGCACGCTGGACAGCTTTCTGCATGGCTGGTGCACCGAGGAAGACCAGCACGAACTAGCGTCAACAGGAAGGAGCTTTAGAACAGGTCGGCTCAAAAGAAGAATGTGCTTGCGTTGAATATTTTCGATGTTTGTTCAAGCAGTCGCTACACGGAGTTTCCATCCGCATCAGTGACCGTGTTCTGACGCCGTGCCCATCTGTCCCGATGCCCGTGAACAGGCCCGCTCGTCAGCCCTCTTAGGCAGTGCGGCGTGCGGGCGGACCAAGCTGGGACAAGCTACGTTAGGCGTTCATTCCGCGGCAGTGTGCGGTTTGCAAAACTGAAAAGTGGTTCGGCGTTGCAGGACGTTAACTCAACACTAGGATGTGGTCAAGAAGACAGTGCCAAATCAACCACAGTCACATCTGTGATGTGCGCTGCCAAGTAAGCAAATGACAGCAACGATATTATCAGTCATCAGAGCCGCTAAAATCGAATGCCATCATGGATACATTAGAGAAAAAAAAAACCTCTTAATTACAAACATTGAACTTCCATTCAAATCAAATTATTCAGTGTTTTTATCACATGGAATAGCACTCATTTTATTTGCTTGGTTTGATGCCAATTATAGATTCTGATTTTATTTCCCTTTTTCCAAAAGTATGACACTCCGTCAAAGAAGCATACCACTCCAAGCTGGATCACTGACAACAGCTGGGCTAATATGAACGTACAGAAGTACTGACCCACCAAACATGAAAAACATCTGGGTCATTCAAATCAGATAAGGTTGTTGCAGCACTGGCTCGTGCAACCTTTTTTTCCCTTTTCTTTTTCTTTTTTTTTTTCTCAGGATATAAAATTTAACAACTCCATTGAATATAGCATCTATCAGAGTTAATGCCTTTTTCTATAATGAGTCCCTGATGGTAAAGAATATTGCATGCATTAATGACCAATAGTAAGATGAGTCTACAGAAAACATGCATCAATATTCCAGGCCCTGCTTATTCATTATGGACATTTTTTACCCCTTGAGGTAAAAGCAATGCCTTTAACTAGGCTATGTGTATTTATCTACGATGGGAATATGGAAGGATACTGGCACTTTTTACACAAAATGACCAAGCATTAAGCAATTTGTACCCCACATACCAATTTGGACCTACGAAAATGACCAAAACATTCTGCCAAGCCATGTCCATTAGTGGGAGAGACCTCAAATATTGTCACAGAATTAATAAAAGATTGTATTTGCAGTAAAGATTGTTACCATATGGGTTAAAAATATATATATATTTTTAAAAGTTGATAATAGCCTCAATATCACTCTCGTTTACACTTTTTCCCAAATCTAGGGCCTTATAGAAAATCAATAGGAATGCATAACAAATTTTTAATGGTTCAGTCATACTGAGATCATGGTTGCCTTTCATCCTGCTAAGTTTGGTATTGTAGGATATTAATGCCCAAACATGGCTTCTGAGACTGTTTTTGAGAGTGTAAAAAGAAAAAAATATCATGGGCAAAAAAAATATTAAAAAAATATAAAAACATTGGAATTGAACAAAAATATTTTTACAGGCCTTAGTTTTGGGACCCAAACATTATATAGCTAGAGAAACTTTGAACAAAATCTGAGATGTTGCTGCAGCCACTTTCCTGCATTGTGTCTGATCTGACAGGGAATGACCCATCTGGGACATCTGCTGCCCGCTCAGACAGGAGCAGAGGCAATGAGGCTCAGCACCACTGCGCTAAATAATCACAGCTCTGAAATAATCACTGCCCTGGGGAGTAATGCCCCTGTGGGATTAAAGGTGCTCCAGGAGGCCCATAGCAGCCGACTCCAAGCCTCAACCTGTGTACGTCCACATTTATACACAAATACAGAACTACTGATTTCACCAGAAATACAACTCCAAGCCTTAACGTGTACATCCAATTCCTACACATGAACGCAACACAACTGATTTCACCAGAACTCCAAGCCATAACCTGTGCATGCCCAATTTATACACATAAATGCAAAAAAGGTTTTTAATAAATAGATTTCACCAAAAATAACAGACAAAAAAAACATTTTCCATACTATTCTCAAACTTTAATTAATCGCCCACAGAACCCAGTCCATTTCTTATCAGTGTGATATTAGCAGTGGCCCATGACACTGCCCGGAAGAGTACAGTACAATATTACTTAAGCAAGCAGGCAAGCTGGCACTGCAAAACATGGAGAAGCCCCTTTTAACCATTCTTGTTCAACTGAACCGATGCAGACTGCATAGTGCTCATGTACACTGGCTTGCAGAAGCACACAACCGAGCAGCTTCTACATCCGATTGCCTCCCATACTCAATTTAAAATCATGACGCTTTTAAGCAGAGGTGAATATTTTCTCAATTTACTCGACCTACTCCAGTCCACACTGTTCATAAAAACAGTACAATGGAGATGATTGCATAAGTACTTATAAGCTGTATTATGGCAAGCCTACATTAGTTCAGGTACAAAGAAAATGATCAAATTCAAGCAATCAGCTGACCAACTTTTGCTTCTGTGCAAACACCATATCGCATGCTTTGTTCATGGTAAGGTCCTTCACTTCAACCAAGAATCAACCATGAAGACCAAAGACCTTTCGCAGCAACTCACAGGGAAAAGTTGTAGAGAAAGGAGCAGAAGAAGTGAGGACGGGGGTGTAAAAAAAAAAAGGCCCAAAAGGCCCTAATCCTTGTGAGCTCATTAGAATGTGGGTATGTTTACTGCACCAGGCCAATGGCTATGAGAGTGGCTACGGATTTCAGTGCTCAAATGTCAATGGTCCAGCAATACATCTAAACTACAGAGCGGATCCATCTAGACAAGTCCTATTCCTCATTGAGAGACGGCACTGCTACAGCCAAGCACACATTATCACACTCTGAGGTTGCACGCACGCACGCCCCGACACAGAAGCTCCCACTGAGGCTCCCCCATCCCCCCCCGGTACACCGACTAACACCCCCACCAACCACCCCCCCATGAGACACTCCCAATAACAGAACAGCAGAAATATCAGTAAATCTACAATGCTGCGGTATACAACAGCGCATTTAAACCACTGCAATTTCTGTTACATTTACGCCCCTTTTTTGCACACGTTCATATGGCGAAGCATGAGCACCAACGTTGAAGTCAAATTATAGACATTAAAACCATGACAAATTACATAATTATCTGCCAGAACACTACAGCCAACAGTTTCCAGTTAATTCTAATTCAATACAAATTTTTTTCCCCTACCGCCTCGTTTGATTAAAGAAATCACCACAGTATTTGCATGTAATATGGTCTTCATCAGAGAGCAAAACGGTTGGGCTTTTTACATCATCTTTTTACATTTGTTTGGATGAGCACCTTCCAAAGCAGCACACCAATTCCAAGCAATAAAAACAACTATCAACAGTTTCATCTTTTGATAAGCCATCCCTTACTATAAAAATGCATGTGCCTGCTGAGAAGACCCAGGTTGGTTATAGTTGGTCAACTTTGAAGATGCTTTTGTCCGTTCAGCAATTTAACTTTAATTTCATATGAACGTATCGTACACTTAAACTTATAGTATATATAATAGTTTTCTAATAGCAATTTGGAAGAGGCCCAGTAAATGCAATTATACAGAAAGGAATTAAAACATTGTACACAGGTACAGCTGGGGCATCCTATGGTAAAATTGGCAAACAAAAATGATGCAACTTCTTCATTGTTTTGTAGTCATCAAGCTTTGCTGCAGGATAAAGAAGCACAAGAAGGAAGCGAAGGAGACAACCCTTTTCCGAACATTCACCAACAATTCATTTTTAATATCGACCCTGTGCTAAACATAGTAACACGCAGATACATAGAATTAATTATAATATAGGGGAAATGTGCCATGCCCTTTTCGTACAAGCCGCTAGTTTGTAATTGAGTGTTGGCTAGCTTTTAACTACCGTGGAAATGCACTGAGAACCATTCTTCAATACTGGATGTGAAAACCGTTATTAATTTTAAAAAGATACATGCTATAACAATCATAATTGAGCCATTAGCCCAACAATATCCTTGTGATTTCTGAATACTATTCAAACCAGCCATTTATTTCCAATTACTATTGAAAATATTGCCAGGTGGAAGAAAGGGGCAAGATGGCAACATTGGCTTTAGCTGGAAAGAGAGTCAGGTGGTGATCCACCTCCACCCACACTGTAGATAGGCTAATGCATGAAACTGGCTGCAGTGAACCCTGGCCAGCAGGAATGTGTCAGAATAAAGTGGTCTCCTAGCATTCGCAAGAACCTTAAGGGTCATACAGGCAACACAGGCAGGAGGAGCCATCACTGCAGGATAGGGCAGCATGCCTAATTTCTCAACTGAATTAGAAATGGCCACAAGTGAGGTCAATTCAGAAATTCAGGACAATTAATTTTTTGTAGCAGCCAAAGTTAGTTCTGACAGTGTGGCCTTAAGAAGGTTAATATACCAATGGACATTAAAAAGCAGCCAATTTAGAACAATTAACATCTTGTAATAATTGAGAAGCGCCGTTATGTGTGGAATAAATACAAGCGCACACGATGATGCCAAAAACAAGTGTGAAAACCGCTGATAATATACAAGACACCCCACTGAAACCACATTCAAAACAGCTGGTGATGTCCTGACCAAAAGTCCACATTCGCTCTCCAGTTACATTCAGAGCTCTCATTTCAGACCAGTTCTGTGATGTGGGAATTTCACGGATCAGGGCAGACTCAAGTGTATAAAGTCCCTGGAGAGGGAAAGTCCCCCCCAAAAAAACCATAGAAATTCCAGTTATGTTACACTACTAGGTGCTATGACGCAAGTGTTACACTACCTGGAACACACTACATATCAACCATCTGGAAGCACAAGTTTCCCGGCTACCTGGACCGCATGCTAGTTTGCTTCAACATTTCATCAAGGCTGAAAAGAATCTGCCACTGTGAGCTAGTGGAGTGCTCAGTCAACACAGAAAGTTAGCCTTTCAAAGAGTACATTTCAAAATGGTGCATCAGAGTGAATATCCGAGGTGTATCACAAAAGACTAAAATATCTCATTATGAAAGCCATGTAAAAAAGACATATTACATGCTAGCCCAGTACATTTTAAGCATGTTTCCTTTTTGAAAATCCCTGAACTTCCCACTTCAGTGATATTACATCATGAAGCATAATAACAGAGTACCTTTAGGTACAGATGAGGTTATTTCCTAAATGATAGAAAATTGGCATACATTTCAGTATTGTAAAGTTGTCTGTATTGGTGTAAAGCAGTTTCACTGAAGCAAATAACATGCGGCAATGATATATTGCATCAGGAACAACTGACACAGGTTTTTTGTGCCAACAATAAGGAGACACCAAAGTATTCTGCTAGAACTCAAATCAATTAGCATTATTAATTAATTAAAGGTTAATTCTACTCTACAAAATAGAAACAGCTCATGTCGGGTTTTTTTTTCTTTTCTTCTTCTTCCTTTCATGTGATCATGACAAAACTCTAGCAAAAACTAGCTTTATGCGGTCCTAAAAAAGTTTCTTTTTGTAACTCACTTTGTGCAAATGGACAATGAGTGCTCGAAGTATTGGTTAATGAGGGCTGGTTAATGTTTAGTAAGCCTCCCCCATAGAGGGTGGCTTATACCAGTTGTTGGGTTTCTTTCTACATTGATTTCCCTCAGGAATTATATTCAGCACCAACTAGTACAAAAACACTTAAATGATTTTTATTTTTATTTTTTTCCCTCTCTTCTGATCAGTTCATTTGGTGGCAGCGGAATCCCAGAAAACGCAAGGCCCTGGACCTAACCCTTGTACATCAGAGATGTCAATTTTACTGAAGTTGTGCAAGATCTATTTGTTTTGACCTACTTTTCCAAGATGGCCACCCTACTGGACAATAACATGTCAAAAACTCAAGAACTATATATCAGATCGGGACAAAGTATCAACTTCAAACTTGACTCAAATGACATCTTTCTCAAATGACAACTATTTAGGTCAGCGGTCAAGGTCATATGGTCAATTGAAAAAGTGAGAGAAAAATTGGCACTCAAATTTTGTGGAAATACAATCTCAGAAACCGCAAATTGCCCTGGAACTAGTCCTTGTACATCAGAGATGTATATTTACTGAAATTGTGCAACATCTATTTGTTTTGTGACCTTAACCTACTTTTCTTCCAGTAGGGCAGCCATTTTGGAAAACTATAGGTCCAATTGGGACAAGTAAAGTATCAACTTGAAGCTTGACTTGGGGCATATATTTCTCAAATGACAACTCAATTGGTCAGACATCAAGGTCATATGGATACATAAATTTCTTTTAAAAAGAGGTGGAACATTCATGCAATTATCTAATCAGCCAATTGTGTGGCAGCAGAGCAATGCATACAATCTTGTAGATACGGTTAAGGAGCTTCAGTTAATGTTCACATCAACCATCAGAATGGGGAAAAAATTTTATCGAAGTCACTTTGACCATGGAATGACTGTTGGTGGCAGACAGGGTGGATTGAGTATCTCAGAAACTGCTGATCTCCTGGGATTTTCACACACACTGGTCAAAGCAAACAAATAAGTCCAGTAAGTACCTAATAAAGTCTTTTTTATTCTGAATTTCTAGTTATTATTATTAATAATAATATATTTAAACTCTGTTAAAGGGCACAGTATACAGTAACTGAACTACCCTCTTATAAATCATTAACAACTTTCTCCAAGGGGGGTGGTGTTTGCAAGTTCCTAGTTTAGAACCAATTCAGTTTAAAAGTAAATATCTAAGCTTAAGTACCTAAATTAAACTGCGAAGAAATAAGATTTGATTCAATAACGGTTTTCCATAACTCTGCCATTAAGCCTAAAAGAAACACATCAATTTGAAAAACTACAAGCAGGGCTCTCTCAGCCTTTCCAGATGTAGTACTTGAAAAGTGACGAGAGCATCAGACAGATACAGTAAATAGATGTATCACCCGGTTATGTTCCCAACTGAGAAAATTATAAGGTCTTTAACAAGACCCCAAGGCTCCAAAACCAACCACACAGGATGAGGTACCACCATTTCCAAAGCATTTGTTCAAAATATGACCCCCCAATAACCAATCTAACTTCAAAAGTACTCAAATTATGCAGTTACCTGTATGAGCCAAATGGGATTAGAGGAAGCAATGTGGTGTTGGGGATAAGGACTTGGGCCTGTGCCCTGGAGGCTCTAGGTTCACTTCCCAGTGGATGCCCTTGAGCAAGGTGGCATACCTGAACTGCTTCAGAAAATACACAGCTGCATAAATTGATAACATGCAAAAATATAATTTGTGCAAGTCTCCATAAATATGTAAATTTGTCAAGCAAATAATGTAGGCACATTGCTCTCCATTATATTTCCACTTGAGATTCTGACAAGTGTCATCATTACTGTCTACAAAAACCTGAAAGAATCTTTCATGTCTCATTACCTCCTATGCAAACAAAAAACAGTTTTCCTTAAATATAAACCTCTAACAGGATTTCTAGGTAGTACACGTCAACGAGAGGGCCCTTCACTTTGAAGCCAGGAGAAGTGGTTTCCAAATAGTGTGCGAGACATGAGATACATATGAAGAACAGGCATTCCCCATGCATAGGAACCCACACAGATATGCTGCAATAATTTGTGCATGTCAATGTTGTTATTGATCATTGATTCAATTAAACTACTCTTTAAGGTAAGTAAGGTTTCGCTTACTATCACTGCTCCAACCACAAGTGTACAATCATTGCCAACAAAAATGTATTCTTGTCACTACACATCCGTGGTCTCAAAACATCATAAATATTAGCAATATTTTCACCACCCCAGAACCAAAAAATGCATATTTGGCCTAAGGTCGTTATGGTGATCAGGGTTAGACACACTATTTCCATCAGTTTAGTACATAACGAGTGATGTTAGCTACTTTATTTGATCAACTACGAATGCAACAATAGCTAGGATGAAAAGAACACTTGAGAAGAGAAGACTTTAGAGCGGAGATTCAAGAAAATAACATAGTGAATTGGTTAACATTGATATTCCTCATCAATAATGCGTAATTCGCCCAGATTAAAAGATGTATTCGTCGGCACATTAGCCGTGCGCCTTTTAGTTATTTCATCGAAGACCGCGATTACAGTCTACAACTCTGTGTTCAAAGGAGCGTGGTCTGTTTTGATTAGCCTACGGGAAACTGCCCAGTGTATTTACGCAATCATAAACTAAGCTACCAAGATAGTCATAGCTAGATCATATTGATATAGTCAAAGTTAACTTAGTAAATGTGAAATACACAAGTCCCAACCTGGCTATAGCTAACTACAGCGTTAGCTAGCTAGAGCGAGACTTGAATTATATAGCTAGTTGGCCAACTAGATAGCCAAGTTAGCTGGCTAGCATCACACGTTTTAGCCAGCAAACATTAACCGTTAGCTCGTAACAATTATTCGCATCTAACTTACATAGAAAAATGACGGTTAGTTAACGTACATGTCTACGTATATGTCTAAGTTAGCCGGGAAGCTAGCTAGCAGTCTACGACTGAAATATTTTTTTTTAATTAATGTGGAAATATGCATATTAGCTAGCGTAGTAAATTTAGCAAGCAAACATCGCTAGCTAGTTAACTCATCTAGCTAGCTCGCTACCTGGCTAGGAATACCGCGCTGGTGATGTTAAAATAGTTAGCTAGCTAGCAGCTAACTACCTAATGCTACCAGCTAGTCAATAAGCAAGCTAGGTATCTAACGGTGTTGTGTCTTATTGTAGCTAACTTAGCTAGCTAAACAAGGGAGCAAGCAAACAATTCTGCCATTAAAACGGACTAGCCAACGTTAGGCACACCAACTGCTTTAATCCCGTTACAGTCGGTGGTAACGAGCGTGCCATTTTCCTTTAGTAACGTTACACTGGAGCGAAAATTCTAGCTTGGCAGCCGAGCGATACCGACATTACAACGTAGATAAGGTATATGGTAGCTAGCTAGCTATATTTCTAACACTGACAATACAATAATATTAGTTAGCTAGTCTAACATAACTCTACAATTTGTTTTGCCTGCCTCTCAGCACATCCACTGCAGTGAACACAGCACTGCACTAGATACTAATTACACACAGCCTAGTATGCTACGCTATATTAAAATGCATGTCCGGTTCTCAAAACTCCACTAAAGGTGGTCTTGTTAAGTGGACTCCTTGTGTAACGTTAAATCTCGAAAATGCAATCTTAGAACAAGCCGGCCAAGTTGATATATTCAACCAACTTTTCTTAGATTCCATGTCCATCTTATCACTCACCTATGTGGGTGTCCTGTCCATGGGGGCCCGGCACCTGTACACTAATCTGCCTTTCGGGCTGCGGAATACATCGCAGGCAGAACGAGTGGAGGCAAGGTAGGAGTTTAGGTTCACAGTCGCGGTTCTGAAGACTTTGTTTACAGACATAGCACGTATCTAGAAGGTTTATTGGGGCAGATGGGGTGGCTGTTGGGACTACAGGGGGAGGCGACATGTCTGTAGTAGGAGCCGGTGAAGTCCCAACAACCTCCCCTGTACTAGCGGGCTCCGTAGTTTCTGGATTGGCGTTCCCGGTCGGGCTACTGCTGGTACTACCGTCTCCGCCTCCTCCAGCGCTGCAACCACCACCACCATCGCCTCCTGCGCTGGTGGGTGTCGGCGCTTCTGAAACAATCTCCTGCGACTGACCGTCCTCTTCCTCCTTCGTAGCTGGTTCTATAACAATCACTGCATCGGCTTCTTTCGATGGGGGTTCTCCGCTGTCCTCTCCCTGAGGTGCTGGATCCATGTTTGCAGAGCTTTCTGTATCCCCTACGCCTTTGTTATCCGCCATCTTCCTTCCTCTTTGAACCGTTTGACGCTCTACGCACCAACACAACTACGATAGACTGACGTCGTTACGTCACGGCAAGGTCCTTGAAGAGAACGTAACTGTAAAACTGACCAGATTTTATCTGTTTTTACATAATTCCAGTATCTAATTGACAGTCTGCAATAATGCTCGAATTTCCCGAACATTATTTTATTCTAGACAAATCCGCCACAACTAGCAAACCAGACAAGTTATTTTCAAAATTTACCTCAGTATATGGACGCTCAGCCAACTTCGGAAGCTACCCCTAAAATGAATGTGCACAGATCCTGAAAATTCCACGAAAATAATATGGACACGTCCCGGTTCCCATTAAAATTGTCTGCATTTTTCTATAATCAATGAGTGTATTACACATAATCAGAGCGTTCATTAAAATATACGTATGCATTAGTTCTAGATCAATTTTCTGATGGGACACGTGGCTTATTTTATTTTCAAACCTTCCTGGAGCGGATAATCCTAGGTCTAGTTTATAATAGGATCTCGTTTTCTACCCTCTAGAATAGGAGCTATTCTAGATCCATAAAGATGGGAGTTCTGGATGCATTGCAAATTGCTTTATTCTCAAATTGGCGTTTAGTACGTTTTACGGATTGACGACAAACATTGGCACAGTAATCTAATAATTTTCCAATATTGTGTAGAAATGACTTGAGATTCTTGAGAATGAAAAACTCATATGCTCCCTTCGAACACATTTTACACTTACCGACATTAGTTTATTCATGACAGATTGTTTTCGGTGTAATACGTGAATTGGGAGGACGACCGTCCCAATTTAATAAAAATATATATAATAACTTTAAAAAAATGTTTTGGTGGCTTCTGATTATAGGACAAAGTTAATTTCCTCACTTGGGTCGAATATTTCATATTTTCATTATAAACACTCAAATGCATTTTGTGAGGATAGTTTTTATACAATTAACTGTAACACAGTATATGTAAAAAAGAAATGTTTCATGAAAATTTTATCATGTGAAAAAAATGCCTTTTGAATATGTATAGCACTAAAATGTATTGAAAATGTATAGTACACATTAAAAGACAAATGAAAACGCATTCAATGCATACATTATACATTTGTATTCAATGAATGGAAAAAAATAAACAAGCTGTGATAACTGTATTCCAATTCTAACACCAATGCATTATCCTGGTCCACTGGTCTCCCATATCCTCAGGCTGCAGTTGACAAACCAGATTACCAGTTCTGAAAACTATAAAATGCATGTATGCAGGGTTACAAATGAAAAATGTTATCAAATTATATATGGAAGCACAGTATATGCACTGTAAGGGGCATCAGGTCAGCACAATATTGGGGTTTTTGTTCCATTCCTGTTCTCAGTTTTATTAGAAAGTTTACCCTCCTCCTCTTGAGAAAAGCCATAGATCTTCAATATAGAACTCTCCAACATTGTAGTAAGTCCCATTGTAGAGTATGACTTTCACACATTTTTTGCACATTTGTAAAATGGGGGATTTTATTCGTATTAAACAAAAATGAAATGCATTTTAGTAAAAAAACAAAAAACAAAACTGGGCAGATACCAGGCATGCTGGTACAAACATTTGATCTAGCAGTGGTTTTACAAAAAGCAAAAGACAAAGGTTTCACATGCTCCAAAATGAGCGATCAGGGTCTCAACAGAAACAAATTGCATGTGCTATCAAAAGTTCAGGCCCCACTCCAGTCTGTCAGCAGGGCTTAAAACCCCGGTTTGCTGGCAAATGTTTCTGTCCATGTGGATTTCGTAACCGACACCAACATTCTTCCCCGAAGACTAATGTTCTGCCTCTGGATCCATTTCTTAACCAAATCCTTAGTTCCAGGTTCAAAGATCCACTTCCTTTCCTAGAAGTCCTGCCGAATGTTTTCCTTGTTCTCATCTCCCTGCTGTTGTCTGAGCTGTCCCACCTCATTCTCCAGCTGGACAATGGCACGCTCGATCTCGTAGTTCTTGCTTACCAGCGACACCCAACTACATATGCATAAAGGAAAGATAGTTAAAATACTGTATTTGTCAGTGATGTTACTTCAAAGAAGTATAAATAGTTGAAATTCAGGTTAACAGAGAATACAACTGAATTAGCATGTCAATGGTAGCAGCTCTGATAAAAATGTTCTACATACTTGGACTCCAGTTCTCTCAACTTAGCTCCTCCTGCTAGCTGGTCATTCTTGCGCTGCCAGTTAAGATCCTGGATCTGCTTTCTGTTTGGAGGAAGGAGTAATGATACAATGCACTGAAAAATAACAGTCATCAATCATGTGATTTCCTCCACCCCCTACCCCCCACCAACTGCAAAATTAGTACAGCAAGGGGCATGTTCAAAATAATGCTGGTGAAGCAGTAACAGGTGTGAGTGAAGCTCACCTGAATCTCTGGAGTTCCTTTTGTGCCAGTTCAATCATGAATGCCAGGTTGCTGTCAAGACAAAACCATTTTCATACACATTTTAACCTTCCTCACACAGTTTCATCAAAACATTTTATCTTGAGTGTGTGTGTTACTAGGCACTAGTGTATGTTCGATTCACGGGAATTCTCCCATTTTCCATGGTCAGAATGATCATTAACTTGTGTAAGTTAATGGGAACCATTAAAGTCAAGGCAAGATATGAAAGACTAAGGAAAAACCAAGGCAAGAGATGAAAAACTGGTCAGGTATGCAGCAAAAAGAAACTCACATCACTGCAAAGGACCAGGAGTGCCCAAACTATTGCATCCCCATTCATCACATTTCATGATGAAAGACTGTCTAAATACATTTCATAACAGAGGAATATTAATTCTCATTGGCTTCTGATGGCCAATTAAAGATGGTGGCGATATGCATGGCACATATACATAACTGTGAAAAATGATTAATATTTGGAACTCTTTAGCACCACCATGTGTTGTTAATGACATCAAATCTGGCCCTTGAATCCAGCCATGGTTTTCTTTTCTCTGGAATAATGAACTGAACAATTAGTGCTACTGATTGGCCAGATTATCTTTACACCTGACTCCCAGGTAAAGGGAGTGTGGAAAACCAGCAGGTCTTGGCCCTTGAGGACCATGATTTGATGATCCCTGACAGATGGCTCAAATCTTGATGTGGGTGTCGTTAGAACTGTCATGACAAACCATTTGGGATTATTAGAATTTTGGTGAAAAGCCATACCTGTTGCAAGTTCACTCGCTTACTTTGACCTCACTTGCTTTGAACTAGTGACACTGATTTTGCATGGCATATAAGTCAGTCAATGTTTGTATGGTGCTACCGTTTATCAACCTGAGGAATCTGTCCCTCTCTAAATATTTTAAAATAAGTATAGATACATAAGAGCATAAGTTTGGGACTGGTTGCACTCACTCGTTGTACACCTTCCAGGCATTAGTGCCGTACTGGGCCATGAGCTCCAGGTTCTCAATACGCACAGCCTGGTGTTCCAGCTGGGCCATGGAGTTATTCACGCACTCCTGCCATGCGGTGATGTCATTCTTCTGCCCAGACGAAGGGGCGGGCAGCTCGTATCTGTACAGGTCAAAAGCAATAGCTAGGAGGTACACCAAAACAATTTCATATTTTCAGAAACCAGTAAATGAACACCTATTGCAATGCATATACAAACCAAATAAATGTCCTTCTATTCCTTTACCCCGGCACACACGCCTTTGTTTGTGAGCCACCCCCATAAGACTCAGTGGTCAAATGGGGCAATAGAAGGCACTACCCTATAGTCTAACTCAAACCCAAAATGTAGTGTAAACACAGGAGACTAAATTCACACAGCAAAGGCTGGGTCTGGCACAGACAAACTCCTGTCCCTGATGTGAACTGGTCTTATAGGCCGAGTGGCATGGTTTAGCATTGTTGCATGGATACAAGCGCCTGTTCAAAAGCACAGGCATTACCATGGATATGAGCACCTGTTCAAAAGCACATGCATTACCATGGATACGAGCGCCTGTTCAAAAGACCTACCTCTTCATGCTGAGCAGCTCCAGGGGCTGTCTGGCAGCCAGCCTCTCAAACTCATTCCGCATGATCTCAGTCTAGAGAAGATTAAGAAAACAAGTAGTCAAAGCTCACCAATATTTACAGTTTGCTCAGCAGATGCACTTAACAAGGATGTTTATTAATTATTTGTGATACAAGTATGTTTACATGAAAAATGACAGATCATAAATTACATATTTAACTTTTAAATAATGTTTATATGAATGTAACCCCCCCCCCCCCAAATAAATAAACAGACACTTAAGACATTACATGTTGAAAGACTAGAAATATTCCAGCTGGAATATATTTTGGCTGGAAATTAGTTCTCAATTTGTGACGCAAAGACACTTTCCAAATGACAGAATGTTCAACACTATACACATGCAATCTGCCAAAATTCAATAGGTTCTTTACATCAATACTCATTGCCATTCTTCAAATTTAGTCTGGCACACAACACCTAATGGCTAATGGTGTCAAAAGAAAACATTTAGATGCATGTTCCACACAAACCTCAAACGCAGCAAAGTCGGGTGTGGGTAGATAACTTAGGTAGTTCTTTGTAGGTCGGTACCTACGAGTTTCCTCCTCCACCAAAGCAGCAGCCTACATGGAGAAGGGGAGATTTAATTAAAATGTTATAAGTTGAGACTGC
The DNA here is from genome assembly GCF_963514075.1 of Conger conger. Taxonomy (NCBI): domain Eukaryota; kingdom Metazoa; phylum Chordata; class Actinopteri; order Anguilliformes; family Congridae; genus Conger; species Conger conger. The sequence continues at coordinate 38,930,060 of NC_083769.1, forward strand.
AGAAGTGGCTTAACCTTGTTCACAGTGTTGATATTAAAGCGGGGACTGATAAACGTTCTACCATTCATCACCTAAATCAAATCATATAGAGATTTGTCTTGAATCTTGTATCCATAACTGATGCCTGTATTGTACATGGAGCCAAGGAATTTATGGACACACAAGTTCTGTAACTGGATTTAAACAATATAATATGTAAAACTCACACTGTAGTTATCAATTTCACATTTCAAGAAATTATCAGCATATTATCAACTGGCTAATAATAGGTTATTATCAACAAATGACAAACTAACGTTTTAAAAACTAAACCATACTTTGGCCAGCTCCTGTCATCGGGTAACTTACAGTACAGTCAAGGCTAGACACAATTTAATTGTCGACATTTACAGTAGACATAGTGCTTCGTCCACTGTAGTCGCAACTAAATCTCATAAACCCTGTGGCAACGGTGTGATGAATAAATTGACATTTCTCCTACACGTTCAATAACTCCATATATTGCAACTACCACTACAGCCGCTCACTTCCGACGAATGCTGTAACCTACATTATCTTAACACATCAGCACGGATTGCTAGCTAGTTATCAGGTAAGAACATCACTAGTTAGTGCCTCTTTGGAACATCACGACATTCTATTCTTTCTGCGACCGTGACGAACAACTCGCGGATGTACCTTACTAGCTACCAACGTTAGCTGTAGTATTGTTAGCTAGCTAGCCAGCTAGCACGGACGATCCACACATGCGTTAACATTGGCCTGAACTAACAGCTTACGATCAAGCCATCCTTACGGGGAAACTATATTTTTAAACTTTACAACAGCAGTTGGTACTTGCCGCTTCTCGGACACCAGCAGCATCATAGCCCTGGTCAAAGTACGGCAAAGCATCCACAAACACTTCACCAGCAACAGACGTCGTCCCCGCCATTTTCCTTTCACACCAAACCGGTAATGATGCGCCTGCGTATTCATAGGTAGTGTGTACCGTACTATCGAGAGGAAGAACGCAGCTACAAAACACGGGGATTGTTTAACTGTTTTTAACTTCGCAGTGTCCTCTGCGAGTCGTCGTGTGTGCTTGAGATGTAGCATATAAAATACCTGGATCTGGCTAGGGGTACCTTAGGAAAGGTTTGCGAACCACTCATTTAATGCATGGACGAATGTGGGCTGCTTAAACTTAATTTCACTGCTTGGCGAATCATGCAATTCGAGCCATGTTCCTATCGGCTACAAAGGCAAAACTCAAGGGTAGGCTACTGTACTGTCTTTCCCTCTTGTCGTCATCAGCAGTAATTTTGACTTACCGTTGTAGTCAGACAGCAAGTACTTTTCCCATCGATTAATTAATAATTTATTGGGTTTTATGGATTATATATTTGGTCAGTATGACAGCTCAAAAGGGTAATTCATATTCCATCCTCTACCTGTTGCTCTGAGTCACTGAGGAGTCGGCATACTGCCGTCTATAATGATGTCTTGGTGAATCATATTGGTAATATGATTTGATCTTCTTTTATGAAACAAACATTCACACTATGTTTCTGCTTAATTCCAAACTGCTATAGTGTGCAGAGCAAAGACATTTCTCGGTTTAAGCCATCACCACCACATCTGAAACATTAACACAGCCCTGCACCATTTCCTTACAAAAACATTACATTTGCCAACTGAACAATTTTAAATGTACAATATTGTAGCCTACTTGTAAATTAAATTGCTTAGTTCAAATATCTTCCCAAGATGGGAAGTGGTTGGGGAATTGGACAATTATAAAATGTTTTCTGCATTGAATGAAAGAATGGAAACAGGGAGGAGTAGAAGAGAATCCTGCTCCAAATAAACTGTCAGAAAGTCTGAACCCTGGGGCCATGATGGGATTATCTTCATCTTTCTTAACAATCCGGAAAACTGTCCTCGTTGAAACGTCATGTGCCTGCCAATGAGTGAACATCCAGCTCAGGGTTTGTACAAAAAGTGTTTATTTTCAGAAGGGTAATTTATGCTTCATAAAAAAGTATAAAAACCTGTACAGATAAAAAAACTGAAAAAGAAAAAAAAAAACCTTCAATAGCACTGATAGCCCCCTATGGTTTCCATTAAAGTAAACAAAAAAAAAAAACAAGTTAACAGGATATAGATGACTGTTATACACCAAGGCAATACCAATCTGCTCCAAATACATTTCTCCAGGTGTGTTTATGCTCGAAAAACCAGTTAATCAGCAGTTGCGAGATGCCATTTCAAAAATTTGACACTCTTTTTGGCTTTAGTCTTTTAGGCTTTTTGGCTTTATTGGCTTGGTTTAAACTGTAAGCCTTAATACTCCAATGGGAAATATTTTTCCAATCGAATCTTTCTGGGCAACTGCCAAACAATCATTTTGAAAATAACCAGATGAGATTCATGCATTTGGAGAAGCCAAGTTTCTTATTTTTGTTATGAAACAATGACAAAAGTCTATCAGCGGAGTGATGAAAAAACTAGCTGAAGGCAGAAAAATCTTATCTGTTATCAGACAAGTCGTGTGGCCAGATGTCACTACGTATTGGATTAAGGGCCACATGAGGATGTAGTCCAAAGTGGAATGATCTAAATGGAATTATATCTGGAAAATACCAGACTCGGTGATTATTTGCTGTTCAGATTTCAAGGAAATGACCAGTGAAAAAGATTTAAGGAAACAATCAGATATGTATTGGATACATAACAAAATTCTGCTTTGGGTCAATTAAAACTGCCTGTATAAACAGGCAGTTTTAATAAGGTGTATAGTTTTCACAGATCATTTAAAATTTCACAAGATTGCAGTTCAAACATATTTTCATTCAACAGAGTAATCGGTTTATGCCATGGGGCAGTTGCAAAAGTAAGGTAAGTAAAGTAAGTAAAAGTAAAGCTGAAGTATAAAGTCAGACATAGCACTGTAGTTGCTATATCTGACTGTTTGTATCTCCCTTATACTCTTAAGGTAACCCTGTAATATAGTCACAACACATCCTGCTAAAGACAGTAATCCCAAGTAAACATTAAACAGCATCTGCAAAAGTCATAAAGAGATGCACAATTGATGACTGGGTAAAATTCACAAGACAATCACCAAAAGCATGTCCATATAGTGACATAACCAGTCCTACAGACCCCCAAATTTTCTTTAAAAAGAAACTGTAAACAGTTTGTAAAAAATAAAATAAAAACTAATGTGTTAGTGACATAAAATATAAATTAGTTGTATAAATTACAGCAAAGGATTTTTAATTCTGAAATGTTTTTGTACATGCAGCTTTTCAGCAGACCCATCACAAGTAAATAGCACATGCGCCCCTCAATCTTCCACCATACTCTTCCACTGTAGTATTCCACTATACTCTTCCAATTTGAACCAAACTGCATGTGCCGTTTGCAGTCCTGAAGCTCACTCAATTCCAGTTTTCCTCCGATTGCAGTAACTCTCTGGGCTGAAGGTGCAGCTGGTCTTTCAGCATAACGTCGAGGTCAGACCCGATGCCCTCCCTGTTTGACTCAGTCCACACTTCAGCGGGCAGAGGCCCCAGTGGGTCCCTGTCCTGTCCTGTCCCGTCCCGTCCTGTCCCTGGACCCCTTGCCCCTGTGGGTCCCTGACCCCTTGGCCCCTCACAGTCCCCCTGCAGTGGGCCAGGATCTGCCGGACGCTCCACTCAGCGCACCGAGTGGCGGAATCGCGTCTGTCCCGTGACAGAGAATGTGCCGGGACAAAGCTTCACTTCTTCTGCAGGAACTTCATCTTGGTTCCTGGAAGAAGAGAAAACACTAATGTAGTTTTGAGCGCCACTAATTTGTTAGAGGAATAGTTTCCAGTTCGAGGAATACAGGAAGTTACATTCGCCTGATTTACCCATTCAAAATCAATATGATGTCTGCTCACCTAATCCTTTCAGGAACTTGTTGACTCCACTTGGCTCGGGCTCCGGGTTCGAGACCAGATACTCTGCAGCCCTGACTTCAAATAGCCCTGCACGAGGGTGAAACAGGTCATCCTTGCTGTGCAGGCTCTAATTTATGATGAGCAGACCAACATTAATCAAGTCTGGAGACAGGGCACTCTTATGCAAAACCTCATTCATAATACATGACCATGGTAATGGGAACCTGCAGATTCTGTGATTGTGGGTGACAGAATTTCTCGTTATTCTTTGAGGCCATTTCTCCCCACTGGGGAGTTTTTTGCCTCATGTACTGTATTTGCCATGGCATTGTGTTTGCCATTGTCCTTCTGTTACTCTGTAAAGTGCCTTCTGTAAAAAGGGCTATACAAATAAAATTTCATTGAAATTGAACTGATGCAAAATGCACATTTCTCCAAATTATTTTGGGACACTACTGTCCACTCACAAACGGAACAGGTGCATCTCTTAGTCTCTCTACGCCCCACGCAGCCCCTCTCTCACCCTTCACCCCCCCTTTCCGCAGCTCCCTGCCCTGGATGAAGCCGGCGAACATCTGCGTGTCCATGAAGAGCTGCAGGAGCTGGCGAGCTCCGCGGGACGGGTGTGATTTTCGGAAAGCCTCCCGCTGGAACTCCCGCGTCCCGCCAGCCCCCTCTGCCATGTGCAGCGAGTAGTGTCCCACCAGCTCCACGAAGAAGCGCACAAACGCCTCCGACACCAGGCGGCTCAGGCTCGAGTCGCCCCCTGCAGGAGCGGAGGGGAAAGGACGTGAGGACTGGGCACAGGTGAAAACACATTCACAGTTGAAAGTGTTAGACAGACCTGGGGGAGCGTACGACAGAGGAAGCTCAACGTGCCCACTTACCCAGGGTTTCTTTGCGAAACCTGGCTTCACAAAACCAAACAACCACATTCGGTTTCACAAAGGTGGTTATCAACCAGCTAGGTGAAGACAGGCTTTGTTAACCAAGTGCCATGTGCATTCCTATAAAAGAATTAGCCTATAGCAGTGCAGGATGGACAGTAGGCTAATTGAGCAGCATATTTCACACCTGAGGAAAGACTAGCATGGATACATATAATGGACGGATATAAAGACCATAAAACACTCATAGGTGATTGGCAAAAAGTAACACTGATTCCACCCACAAAGCCAAGCGTTGGCAAAAATAGCTAATAGTGTAAATTGATTAATTAAAACCTTGGGGCAATACACATTGTAGAGCTCCTAAAACTACACCTTATCAAACGCAGAAAAGTATTTGAATCCAAAACAAATCCCATTTGAACCCAGGTCTGATTACAGAAGTTGTAAGATTACATGCAAGTTTATTCACAGAAACACAGGCTGTCTCTGGCCTTCTCCTGCATCAGCTGCACCTACCTCCTGTATTCCCCCCTTCCTCTTGACACATTAGCACCTCCCTCTGGTCCAGAATCTGATGCAGCGCGGCCTGGAGCTTTCTGGGTAAAATGCAGTCCTCATCACCAAGCTGGACGACAGGGAACGAACGCAAATCAAGATCTTCACACGAACCAAAGCAACTCTGTCCGATCTCGCTCTCTCAGCCATACGAAAAATATTACAGCTCACTCTAATACTGCACCTCTCTTACATACCTGTCTGACAAACTTGTCTGCACACAGATCCACAATCAGCACCTGGAAAACAAGACACAAATAAGTGTCTGAATAAATAAGCATACAGGCCGTGCAAGCTGAGTTGGGTCTCGGCATCAGAGAGGAAAGTACAGTGTGGCAAACGGCCAGACATTTTTCAGACTTCGAATTTCCCTCATCCAATAATGCAAACAATTCCTCGCAGCAATATTACATTGTTCTGCCAGATATTAATTATATCAAATAGATGGATGATGGTGACGGTTTGCATTCTTATTGAAATACTATACAGGAAAACTGTTCTGCCAGATATCTCAAACAGACTGCGGTTACTATTTGCATTTTTATGGTGACTGAAACTATTTTAAAAATGCAAATCTGCTGTAGTATGATGACACAGTGAAACTGCTCACTATTGAACTGATTATGATGTATGGATGCTGATATGTCATGATATGACAGAGGCTTGACGGTTGTGGCTGAGTGGTTCATTGTGAAATGTGGCTGCCTGCTAACTGTTCAGTAAAGGATATGGCCACAGACACCATCACAAAGTGTGTTTAAATTCACCAGTAATCTGTATGTTGCTACTTGTGTTTACAGTGGTATCTGTACCATGCATAGTTTGATGAGTTTTCTAATAGTGAAGTTATATTCTGTTATGCGTTTTCAGAACTGAGCAGTGTTTGCTTTCCTAGGTAATGTGCGATTTCTCAAAACCTTTTTTTAGGTTCTCGGGGTGCTTTCTTGCTGAGCTGGACATTAGAAACATTGTGCTGTGAATGTTTGTATTATCGACTGCAGGCTGAAAACATGCCTTTTCTGATGCTTTTTGGGCAACTTTACTCTTTGATTAATGTGATCAAAGAAAGCACTTCTAATTAAAGGAATGTTTTTCCTGAAATGACACGATTTAATGTGGTCCACACATACTATTTTGGACATCCGTTTTGCTGCAGCTTACATTAAATTGGCAATCCTTCATTTTTTCATATAAAAAATGAGATACCCTTTCATTCTGGCATTTTTTTGTAACAATATCAATTCAATGTGCTTGCCTTCTGAAATTTCTCCTCTAATATGCTAATATTTTCCACTGGTGGTGTTGGGCGCAACAATCCCACAAAGTATCCAAATATGATGACGCAAGCAGGAACATGTTGAATGCAGAAGAGCAAGCATCGAAAAACCAAAAAGCAAATTAGTTCTGATAACTCGCCAAATCCACCAAAACTGAAAAATGTTGACGTTTTTAATCCAATCCACACAAGCCGTCTTTCCGGGAAAGCAGGAATGGGAGTGATCCCAGCACCGCGCGTTGCGGTGACTCACCTCCTCTATGGGCAGCTCCAGCACCTCGGGCAGGGACGGGGACAGCGCCCCCATCAGGAAGGGGGTGGGAGAGCAGCTGATGTCCAGCATGCTGGCGGGGAGCACGGGCACGAAGGTGTGCTGCCAGATGAAGGGGTAGAGCAGCGCCAGGGCAGCGTGGGCACAGCGTGACAGGGTGCTGAGGAGAGGGGTAAAACACCAACACTATCACTTTACACACACACCCAAACACTATCCCTATATACACACCCACTGTCAATATACACACCAACACTATCAGTATACACCCACACACTATCAATACAATACAAACACTGTCAGTATACTGTACACACACTATCATTATACACCCACACATACTAGCAATATGGGCGACATTGGCTCAACATGGCAGCCAGTCGCCATTGGTGTGTGAGTGTGTATGAATGGGTGACTGAGAAGCATCAATTGCACAGCACTTTGGATAATGGTGCTATATAAATGACAGCCATTTACCATTTATATACACACAAACACTGTCAGTATACACACACACACACACACACACACACAACCAATATACACACAAACACTGTCAGTATGCGCACACACACTATCCGTATACACCAAAACACGATCTCTACATACAGAAGCAGTAATGTAATGTAATGTGGTATAGTCTGACTCACCTGAGCTTGTCTGCGATGAAGATGACCCTGCGCTCCAGCAGCAGTGAGGCGAACACCTGCAGCAGCCGCTCCACACTCAGACACAGCAGCAGGCTGTCGAAGTCCACGTGCTCCAGCCGCGAGTCCACCGGCCGGCACAGAGTCAGCACCTGGGGGAGAGAGAGAGGGGTCAGCACCTGGGGGAGAGAGAGGGGTCAGGACCACCTGGGGGAGAGAGAGGGGCCAGGACCTGGGGGAGAGAGAGGGGCCAGGGCCTGAGGGAGAGAGAGGGGCCAGGACCTGGGGGAGAGAGAGGGGTCAGGACCTGGGGGAGAGAGAGGGGTCAGGACCTGGGGGAGAGAGAGGGGTCAGGGCCTGGGGGAGAGAGGGTTCAGGACTTGAGGGGGAGAGAGGGGTCAGGACCTGAGGGAGAGAGAGGGGTCAGGACCTGAGGGAGAGAGAGGGGGCAGGGCCTGAGGGAGAGAGAGGGGTCAGGACCTGAGGGAGAGAGAGGGGGCAGGGCCTGAGGGAGAGAGAGGGGTCAGGACCTGGGGGAGAGAGAGGGGTCAGGACCTGGGGGAGAGAGAGGGGCCAGGACCTGGGGGAGAGAGAGGGGCCAGGACCTGGGGGAGAGAGAGGGGCCAGGGCCTGAGGGAGAGAGAGGGGCCAGGACCTGGGGGAGAGAGAGGGGTCAGGACCTGGGGGAGAGAGAGGGGTCAGGGCCTGGGGGAGAGAGAGGAGTCAGGACCTGGGGGAGAGAGAGGGGCCAGGCGCAGCATGTGCCCAGCAGGGAGGAGGTCGATCGGGACAGGGCCCGGCTCTCACCTCATTCCCGGAGCCGGGCAGGAAGCTCTTCACGGTGATGGTGCGTCCAGGGGCTGGGAACGGGGCCTCCATGACGCTGCGCATGAAGGGGTGCACCAGTGCCGGGGAGATCTCCCTCCTCCTCTCCACCTCCTCCAAAATCTCACCACACACAGACACAGAACAGCTAAACACACACTGTCTATGTCATACACGTGCCATCCTAACACACACTGTCTATTTCAAACACACACCAGCTTAACACACACTGTTCATTTCACGAACACACACCAGCTTAACACACAGTGTGTGTCACACGCAGGCCAGCTTAACACACAGTGTGTGTCACACGCAGGCCAGCTTAACACACACCGTCTATGGACTGTTCAAAATTGAATTTAGTCTAAGACTAGGCTGAGACCGTGTCTGTGACAATGGCCCTGTATTGAGTCTAGGACTAGGACTAACTCTGAACACACACTGACCATCTTAATACATCTCAGGTCCCCACTAAGCAGGCTCACAGACGGACTCTTACCTTGGCAAATAGGTTGAAGCAGCCTAGTCTGCTGACAATACAGTGAACTTCCGGAAGCCTCTTCCCCCTGCCACTGGGCTGGCATGCAGACACACACATTATTGGCATTTGGCAGACGCTCTTATCCCACGTACAGTTGATTAGACTAAGCAGGAGACAATCCTCCCCTGGAGCAATGCAGGGTTAAGGGCTTGCTCAAGGACCCAGCGGCTGTGCGGATCTTATAGTCGCTACACCGGGATTAGAACCACCGACCTTGCGGGTGCCAGCCATGCACCTTAACCATGCTACAGACCACACACACAAACAGACAACAGCTGAGCCACAACATTACAGCACTGATGAATTCGGTTAGCTCTTAGGTTACGACACAGGAGAGATGGAACGGCGTTTTCGTTATGAAATTCTTCACGGTCCACACAATGTACCCAGTATCAGAGCAGTCTGTTCAACCAGATTAGCAGCCTGATCACTCTCCCCAACCCAAATATGAAAGGGAACACCTCGGACAACTACACAAGTCCTTGGACTGTGTGGGCTGTTCTGGTGTACACCACATCAGAAAGGATATCTCATGTCTTTTGAAAGGTATTTATATTATGAGTGCTCAGCATGACTGAAGGTGGGGTAGAAGGGGATTTTAATGCTCTGAGGCAAAAATAAAATAAAGAGGAATCTGAGATGATGGATTTAACGCAGTCATTCCCAAGGAAGCATCGGATGCTGAGGCTCCCCAACTTCCGGGAAAGCCGGAACATTTCGACTACCAGACGAAAGCCGAGATTTCCCTGTCAGGATTGGCGAGATCAAACACGATGCCAAATTATGTTCCAACATATGAGTGTGGTGTCCTTTAGAAGAGGCTTTAACACTAAACCTTTCGGCAATATCATCATGGTGGTTAGCTCTGCATGCAAAAACTTGCAGAGTGAAAATTCAGACCTTTGGTCAACCGACCACTCTGCACCACTGAATTGACGTCAACATCACTCATAACTGAGTTTATTTAAGTCCAGTTTGGAACTGGAGGAGGGAAGAAGAAGCATTTCCTCCTTTTGTTTTGTGGTGGCTCTGGGTTCCAAAATTGCTCCATCAGTTTGTTTCCTTATGCTGAAACTAGAAGTTAAGTAAACCAGAGGTTACTTTTCTCTTCCTCTCTCTCTCTCACTCTGTAACCTACAGTACTTAAAATTGCATTTAATCTTAAATCCAATTTATAGTTTTGAGTTGTGGCTTGATTCTGGAGGTTTAACGTTCGATTAACCCATCAACAGAATTTAAGTAAATTAGGATGACCCACACTCACCAGGATCTTCCGACAGTAACCAAACCAACGGCTGCCGTCCTCCCCCGTCAGGACAAAGGAGAAGGTTTCACTGGAGATGAACAGACAAGAGGCTCAGTTCAGAGAACAGAATACAGTCCAGGCAACTTTCCACCTGCAGCAGCTCTGCCCTGGAAGATGTACTGCTCAAATCTCATTTCAATTTTATACAATCTTTCAATGCTGTTTTAAAGGCCAAAATGCAAAAGTGACATTTTGACATTTCCGTCAACCTGGGCTACTTTGAAGAACTGCGGCAGACACACTTAGTTTAAGATATCTGCTTTCTGTATGGACATGCAACTGTGGATGTTCCTGACATCTCCTGGGTTTGACCCTTTCAAGTCAAGTGTTCTAGAACTCTGTAGCTTTTGGTTGCCCATAGTGATTGTGACATCAGCATTAGAATGTTCTGTGGAGAAGACCCCGGTCTGACCTGGTGAGGTCAGCTGACGGCCTCCAGTCCTGGGAGTCGGGGAAACAGAATTTGGGGATGGCCTTTAGGCGGTCCTCAGCCTCGCGTGTGTGCCGGGACGACTTCTCAAACTGTACCAGGAGAAAGACGCAAAGCCACAGCAATCTTAATACTGCCTTAGCCAAGCTACGCATGTTTATAACACTCACAATCCACACCACACTTGGGATAGCAAGGCCGGACTATTGAAATTTCCATTACCATTCTGTAAAAGTATAAAAAACAGGACTGTACGACCTTGCAAGCTATTTGATTTATTGAACAGCTGGCTAGTTGCGATTAGCTGGCCAACTTCCATCAGCATTTGAACTCTGCATATGCATTAAAATTATTTTCATTAATGCATCAATACTTCAATGCCAAGGTTTTATTTATTCATTTATTTTGTTTAATTATTAATATATCCTTCAGCTATTAAACATGCCAATTTATTTTAATGACATAAAAATTAAAAGTAAATGTTTCCTTAGTAATAAAAAGGTAACAACCATCGGCACTACAATACAAGTACAAGACGCCTTATGCATTTCCATTCATTCATGCAGAGCCTCAGTCATTCTGACAGCAAAACAGAAAACAGCAACATTTTAAAAGGATAAACATTGAAAAATAAAGTAATTCAAACAAAAACATCCCCTGGCTGACAAATTATAGTAGAGTTACAGCTTCTGATAGCAACACAAACTTCACTGTATTAAAACATACTGCACTTTGTTTCATCCATTTACCTTGTCACCTCCAAATGTAATATACACTCCTAGACATGCATTCTCAATATGAAGGCCCCCGCCCCGTCTTCTACCTTATTGGGGAACTGCTGTGTGATCTCCGGGGAGTACGTGTTTCCGGGGGAGCTCTTTCTCAGTGACACCACCACGAAGAGCTGGAAGAGCTGCTGCTGCTGCAGCTGGATCAGGTCCCTCTCCAGGGTGCGGTACCCCGGCTTCCTGCGCAGGGTGGACTGCACATAGACCGAGCGCCGGGCCGCACCTGGGGGCTCTGCAGCACCCACACACAGCGCAGGGCTTTGTGTCAGGAGCATTCAACGACACGTCAACACTGAGAGAGAGGGAGGGAGGGGGAGGGGGAGGGGGATGGGGGAGGGGGAGGGGGGGGGAGGGGGGGAGGGGGAGAGAGGGGGAGGACGAGAGAGGGGGGAGGGGGAGAGAGGGAGGATGAGAGAGAGGGGGAGGTGGGAGGGGGAGAGAGGGCGGATGAGAGAGAGGGGGAGGTGGGAGGGGGAGAGAGGGCGGATGAGAGAGAGGGGGAGGTGGGAGGGGGACAGAGGGCGGATGAGAGAGAGGGGGAGGTGGGAGGGGAGAGAGAGGGAGGATGAGAGAGAGGGGGAGGTGGGAGGGGAGAGAGGGAGGATGAGAGAGGGGGAGGTGGGAGGGGAGAGAGAGGGAGGATGAGAGAGAGGGGGAGGTGGGAGGGGAGAGAGAGGGAGGATGAGAGAGAGGGGGAGGTGGGAGGGGAGAGAGTGGGGGGAGAGGGGGAAGTTGGAGGGGGAGGGGGAGAGGGAAGGCAGGGGAGAGGGGAAAGTGGGAGGGGGAAAGAGAGGGAGGACTGGAGAGAGGGGGAGAGAGGGGAGACAGATGGGGATGGAAGGGAGAGAGAGAGGGGGATGGAAGAAAGAGAGGGGTGAGAGAGATCTGACCTTTACTGCTCTCCTCCGGGTCACTCTCAGTGCCACTGGTCTCCTCTAGCCATGAAAAAGAGGAGCGGGAGAGAGGGTGTCAGACCGGTCAGGCATAAAGCTCCACTCACACCTCGGTCAGTAGTTGTAAAATCCATGTCAGCCAGATTTCACACCTCGAGTAGATCCGTCCTGACCGCCTGCTTTTTGGGTCCGCAGCCTCTTCTTCCCCCGTTTGGCAGTGAAGATCTCCTGGATCCTGCTCACGTACTAAAATACAGCGCGCACACACACACACACATGGAATTAATTTAGCCACAGCAACTGTAATGTGACATCAACTGCAAATTAGACACACAAGTGCCCTGGAACATACAGAAAAACAAGGTTTAAAAAAAAGTGAATTTCCACCAAAGTGAAGGGTTTGCTATATGTGCACCAGCTATCAGAACTGGATTAAGATCTATCAATCCCAGTAAATGCTGAGGAAGGGCACAGTCTGGGCTCAGGGATGCAGTCCAGCTGGACACGTTTTCAGCTAGAGAGCGCGTTTTTATTTCCCTCAGGAACACTGGACTGAGTGCCGCCAGGATCCTGCGACAGCACCGCTCATCTGAGACGCCCTGAAGCGATGGGCTCCAGACGCGCTGGGGTGCCGGCCTCGTGTGTCTGTACGCACCCCGCCGGGCTCCAGGACCGGGCACAGGAAATGAGCCAGCAGCTGTGTGCTGGAGGGAGTCTTATCTCAGACAGGACACACACTCCCTCACTGTCCCAACGCTTCACACACCCGCGGAAACAGCCCCACGCTGCCTCCAGCCTGATAAAGCACCCTCGGCACACAACGCCAATCACACACGCCTCGCCAGAACCAGGCAAAGGCAACAGCAGTAAATGAAACTCCATATATAACAGCAACAATAAAATTTACATAGCATTTACATAGCAAATGGCGATTCAAATTAAATCATAAAAATTTAAAGAGGCAGAGTAATAGTACACCGATAGAATAGGCCATGGGGAGGTATGGTATCGTTATCTACAATGTAGTGAGATGTATCTCATAATTAATCATCTACAACCCAGTGAGTTGGACAGACCTCATAGTGAATCATCAACAATGTGGAAAATGTACCTCATAGTGAATCATCTACAGTGTAGTGAGTTGGACAGACCTCATCGTGAATAATCTACAATGTGGTGAGTTGGGCAGACCCCATAGTGAATCATCTACAATGTAGTGAGTTGGGCAGACCCCACAGTGAATCATCTACAATGTAGTGAGTGGGACAGACCTCATAGCGAATCATCTATAATGTTGTGAGTTGTACCTCATCGTGGATCATCAACAATGCAGTCAGTTGTACCTCATAGTGAGGAAGACACTATTCCAAAGCAAATAGAAAAGGGAGAGTTGCCACTGATTCCAAAGGCTTGAAAGGTTCATGCCCAAACACTTACAACGACATCTGTCCAAGATAAAATAAAACTAAGCTTTTCCTATTAGCAATACAATGGTGAAACCAAGGCATCGCTGCAACTTCATATTTTCAGCTGTCAATGAACATCCATGTACTCAATAACATAAAAAAAAGCACTTTAACACAAAGCACAGAACTGATATCCCACATCCCAGTCACGCTCATGAGAAAAGATGTTGGCATTATGGAAAAAAAAAAAACGAATGACAAGCTTTCCCCTCACACTCTTTATGACAGCAAACCAAAATAATTCACAGGGAAAATGGCACAGGGGAGAAGCCAATGCCCTGGAATCCACACTGGCAATGTCCAGGCTGTCAGGACCGATAAGGAGCATGGCTCCATCAGCCAGCGACGGGATCAGAAGAACGAACGTACAGGCAGAATTTCCTTTTCTCACCCCATACTAGCTGTCCTAACACTCCCTATACAGCCCAGTCACACCTCCACTCCACCCCGTCATGTGGGGACTGGGGATTCTCACCTCCAGAGGCCGTTTCCTCTCTCCACTGGGGCTACTCTCCGCCATCAGGTCCCCCTCTGAGGCCCTGCCAGGGCTACCCGTCCCCACCTCTGTCTGGATTCCCTCTTTCTCTGTCTCTCAGCCTCTTCCCCTTTCTGTCACTAACTGAGCATACCAGTCACATGGCCACCGTCCCCACAGCCCGGCGGTCACAAGACCTCACAACACTAGCATTACAGGAAAACACTCTCATACGCGCGCACACACACACATACACACACACACATACGCACACACACATAAGCACACACACACACACACATACACACACATACACACTCACACACTCACACACACAGACACACACACTCACACACAGACACACACACACACACACACACATAAGCACATACACACACACACACACGCATACAAACACGAGCGCATACAAACACACATATGCACACACACACACACACACACACACATACGCACACGAGCGCATACAAACACACATATGCACACACACACAAGCACATATACACACACAAGCGCATACAAACACACATATGCACACATACACACACACACACACACAAGCACATACAAACATACACATTCACACGTACAGAAGAATGCACACACACAGAAACAAACACAAGCAGACATATACAAACACGCCATGCAGGGCTGCAATTCCTACACTGATCACCAGAGATGGATATAAATACCCAAGAAATGACAGCTAATAATCGTTTCAAAATCCAACGTCCCGCAGTACAGAGCCAAAATCAGAAGTATTGTGTCACAGTCCCCATTTAAGTCTGAGGACACCTTCCAAAAATGGATTGTTTTCATTATTAATCAAGGGCAGATAAAATATTGATAAGAGTTATTTGATACATAATCAAGTGTTCTAGGTATTTATTGAAGGTCAAAATGTGTAAGTGCTTGGCACGCCTTGATTACTGCCTTCCCTCTGCTTACCATTGATTCCACCGGCTGCGCAACACCTCATCCTCCATTTTAACCCAGCACTGTCTCAACATTTCCCACAGATGATCTACTGATGACATCTGACATTTGATCTTTCCCCTCTTCTACTGCTCCCACAGATAATCGCTTGAGATCAGGGCTGGTGACTGCGGTGGGAACGCCATCCTACTGATCTCCCCCTTTTTGTCAATAATGAATTCTTGAATAAGAGATGAACAATGAAAGCAACCAGAACTCCACTGCATATATGGGTCTCCACTGTATATAAACACAAACACCCAAACGCGCCATTAGACCGCAGTGCCGTGTTCAGGGGCGGTTCGCCTCTCCCTGGGCCTACCTGGGGCACCCTGTGGGTCTTGTGTCCAGTATAGCAGCTCTTGGGTGATCGCGCAGTCTTGGAGGGGGCCTTCTTCTCTGGGCCCGGCTCACTCTCCAGCCTCTCAGAAG